>NC_092253.1:19092462-19244962 GCF_036320965.1 Panulirus ornatus
TCAGCAATGAAAATATTTTTCATGTAGTAATAGTTGAACCCTTTGAAAGGTAATATTGAACTCAGTATCAGAAGTTTCTGTGATCCCATGTAAGTTTTGATGCAGACCCTGTAGTACTGTGAATTATGAAGAAAAGAAAAGCTGGTTGATTTTACCCTTAAACAACAGGCATGATTTGGAAATTCCCCCTTGGAGTGTGAAAGAAAATCTGATTTTTTTACTTTCAGATATGATAGATTTGCATTCAAAAGTAACAGAAAATACATTGAAAGTTAGATTTTCACATTTTTGTTGACTTGGTTCAGTGCCATGTTAGCAACTAGAGTGAGTGTGTTTGACAGATCCTGATAAGAGAGGACATGGAGATGAATTTCTTACCATTCAATTTGTTTTCCCACTACACTGTCACCTCATACACAAGTACAGTGTTGGTGGTAAATAACATTAATATATTTAGAAATAATACACCTTTTGCACTAACATTTAGTGTGAGGGGATTCTACTTTTATTTCATACACACTCATATCTTAAACTCATTTTTGGTGGTGATTAACAAAAATACATATAGGAATATTACACCTTTCACATGACATATATGTGTGAGGAGAATGAATGGCTACCATATGTGGATAGGATATTGGTGATTATTCTTCAGAAATGTTCTAGTTCTTTACCCGTTATGTGTTACCAAAGTTCTCCATTACCCCATGATTACCTAAAGTGAAAATTAGGTGCTGTTCTCACATAATTTCTTCCACATTTGCAAGGTTATTAGATGGCTTCCATGAAGACCTTCCTCCATCTTATGTAATTTTACTAAAATCACTCTGTCACTTATTTCTTCATTTTTCGCGTTTTGTTCTTCATCTTACTCATCAATTGATACATATCAAAAGCATTGTTCCCAGTGACTTATATCATCCAAAATTCTACATATTTTCTGCGGGATCACTGTATGCGCAAGACCTGCAGGTCAACATTTGTGCATTTATAATGGTGCATGTACTTTGGAGAGCAAAAACTTTCCTGCATCTTTAGTTATGGAAGAATCCTCTTTAAATAGGATATTTACAAAAAGGTGAGTAAAGCTAATACATCAATTGTTGTTGGCTAATGTTCTAAAATAACAAATTGACAAATAATACACTCCAGTGCAGCATTTTTACCCTACTTCATCTTTTTCAGGATGTCAGGAAGACTAAACAAGTGCATTCTTTCTACTGATAAGATCAAAGCATCCTAGAGTAAACAAGTGCATTCTTTCTACTGATGAGATCAAAGCACCCCTTGCTGATGACCCTGAGTAAGGCAGTGAAAAAGATAAACCTCACAGGCAATGTCATGCATGCTTAAGCATCTAAAGAAACTATGAATAGCAGAGCATATTTTTTTGTGCTGAGTGCAACAAACAGTAATGCATTCATTCAATTCTAGCATAGATAATCAGGCTCCCATTCTCTGTATTGAAATATTTTTATTCATCTCAAAGTATGTAGGATGTTCATTAAAATTTCATGTTAAATTAGGATATAATTTGATTTTTATATTGTTCTTTGATACTAATGGTACCAAGGAACCATGGATATAAGGATCATGGTAAAATCATGTCAAGAACTAAAGAGGATTGGGGCAGCACTTCCTTAATGGTAAAGTAGTCTGCCCAAACTCACCTCTTTATATGGATAGTGGGTTTCAAGAGTCTATTCCCTATGACTTTAGAAGTTCATGCCTTTACTATGAACAGTTTATGCATACATGTAATGTTGGTTCACTTTCACACTTCTGTAGGTATTACTTTGCTTTTTAGTCGAGAGAGCTGGCTGCTCGTTAGACTCTACCACTAGGTAGATCACGCAATACGCAGCAAGATGCTGCATCACATGATTACAGTGTGGCCATTGGCAACTTATGATTAGGCCGTTTTGATAACTTTTTTTTTGCCTACCCCTAGACGCTTTGGGACTCTCTACCCTCTCATGTTTTTCCCAATAACTATGACCCAACACATTATTAAAGACAGGTTTTTCACTTCCTCAAAATTCATACGTGCTTTCCCTTCTCTTATTTTTCCCTAAAAAAAAAAATTACTATTTATATGCTACTGGTGAGAGTTTTACACTTGTGTTGCCCCATCTCTGAACCTTGAATATATATGTACCATGATTTTTATCCTCAGCCTAAGCCATTTATTGACCAGCCCAAAGGGGAAGTTGAATGTCTGGGTTGGGTATGAGCTGTCAGCCATGCCCAGTATTTGAACCAGACATGGGGCAAGCCTGAGCTGACTCATGGTCAGTAATGCTAACTACTGTATCATGGAGTGTTGTGATGAAATATTGTTTTTGTCACAAATTAGGTATTAAAAAAGGACATCGTCTTTAAGTGTCTTGTTCCCACTAGAAAATCTTCTTGCAATGTTCATACTCAATTTTGAAGGTACAATTCACTTTTGCTGATGCTACTCCTTTGATCTTGAGAAATATAACCTTTTAATAGACTCATTACCTCTTCATTGCATCAAAAGTTAACAGAGTGGCAGTATTGGGCATAAAGCTGTCTTAATTCAGCAGGTTGCATGATCCCATAAACCTACCATATTGGAGGTTAAGAAAGCTTCAAACTTTTCTGTATAACATTAGTCAGTCTTTACAAATATGTAAATATCAAAATCATACTAATTAATGTACAAAACATTTACTTCCCAGTGATGTTAAAATACGTAAGAAAATACAGATATCCTAACTTTACAGTCCAACAAAGCAGGTAGTCTCATGCCTGTGTCTGTACAATGGTGTTACAACCCACATTCTTTTATTGTAATATTGTATATGGCATCCTGAAATACTCCATATCTATAAGTGATAAAATCCATGGGAGTCTTGTGCCTCTTACATGATGAAAAACAGGAAAGAAAATTAGCTTGAAGGTAAAGTTAAATATTTTGAAGTGCTTTTATGTACATCAACCTGAAAATGATATTGCCAGAGTTCTTGGCTTGTCCACTACATTATTGGGGACTATTGGTGAGGATGCAGATAAAACCTGAAATTGATATAGCCAGAGTTCTTGGCTTGCTTACTACATCATTGAGGACTTTTTGTGAGACTGAGGTAAATTAAGATGATACTATATGTTCATAATATAACCTCCTTAAGTGCAGTGAAGTTCACTTATATTAGAACTGAAGTTATGGATAAGATGGAGCAACTGTTAAATGTTTGGATTGAAGATCAGAATTGTAACATCCCAGTAAAGATGAAGGTCACTTGGCAGAAAGTTAAATGTTCAGCTATCTATGGGCATAATCTTCAAATGTCTATCCTTAGATACAAAGCCAGGCAATCCTGGCCCTTTACTTGGCATATCTTTACCACACCCTTACTGCCCCTGACAGCCTCAACCTGAAATATCCTAATTGGCTCTGGGTAAGTGTTTTTTTAATCATTCACTCAGATACAATACTTTGTGTGCCTTATCCTTTATTGAAATACTTACTGTTAATATATCTGAGCTGTACTGTATGTTTCTTTATATTCTATTCACCTCTTTGTGTGAAATTTATGATGAGAAATCTCCCTCAGTAACAAAATCCCTTTTATCTCAATATATTCTTAGGTAAAATTGGTTCCACTTTGATTTTTTTTTGTTTATAAGTTTTCCAGATATGGTTTTTAATGTAAATCAGGGTATATCTGTATGTACTCCGGATGACATGCTCCTGATACAGATCTCATGTATGCCCTTTTCTGATTCGTAGCAAGGTATCAGGAAGAATCTTTCTGAAAAGCTTTTGCTTATAACCATCACCACAGCAAATGTCTAGGACTCTTTGTTGAAAACTTTTGCTAGTTGTTCTTACCACCACTTAAGTGAAGTAGTCACCATCTGATTTTATGTTGAAATAAGTATGTATAAAATGAATATGAGGTTGTTTTGACATATAGACAAGAAAAAACAAAAATCTAAGAGAAACTAAATAGAAAAAAATGGACAGAAATCACTTAAAGATATGGTGGAGTGTGAAAGTATATGGAGGACACAAAATTCAGGAGTGCAGAAGCTTCAATTAAGCTTACGAAAATAACCATTGTAAAAAGTAGTCCATTACTTCAACCACTGCAGTGTTTCAAAGGTCACAGGATTACCTAGTTTTCTGTCTTGAATCCAGTCAACAACATAAAAAGATAAAAAAAAAACATGCATCCCCGTATGGTATAAAAAAGTGCATACGCTTGACTAGCTAAACCATGTTGTTGTAAATTTTTCATTACTGCTACTGGGTATTTAACACACAAATATGCAAAAAATAAGTCAAAGTGTGTGGAGAGGAGTGTGCATGTTTTTTTGTGTGTATGTAAAACTTGTTTGGTACAAAAATGATCAATAAAGATGTGGTGTTTGTGGTTGTGTGCAGCTAATATTTCATACTTTTCAATATTTTTTGTAGAAATGCTGCATATTCTTAATAAGCAAAATATACAATTTCATTACATATAAACAGTTTAATGGAATACACAGGAGTTACACTATATAACATTAATATATTACAGCATCCAATTATATGGAAATACATTAACATTTGTTTCTAATGGAGAACTTAAGTACTGAACACTGTAATTTTCGTACATGAACTCTTGTGTCATGAATTTTTCCTGTTTAAAAAATATTGAGATTGAAGTTTTCTTGTAGTATAGATTCAAATATATATATGAATAAAATGAACATGTGAGTGCATCACAGTTGATCAGTGTTCCACCAAATAAGTCCACTGAGAGTAAACTAACACCATAGCAGGCACATGAGCATAAGTAACCCAAGATTTATATCCATGACACTACTGTAATCATTTGGCAGGAATCCAATTAGTCAGTGAATTTAAATATCAAAATTCTGTAGTTTCTGCTTATTAGTATTTCATTAAAATTTTAAGTTTTAAACAAATTTAACAAAAAGCTTAAAATTACTCATAAATTTATTGCTATGATGCAGACAACTTTTGAGCTAAATTGGTCAAGAGGTGTGGTGACAAATTTTGTTTTAATGACTGAATAAAGTCTTCATTATCAGCACATGATATATACTTTAAAATATCACATAGAATTTCAACTGCCCTCTTTTTGTCTAGCATTGTTGACTGACTACAATCCCCATTACTTTCACTTGACATTAGCTGTAACTGCCTTTCAGAATGATATAATGCAGCAGAGTTAGTTGTCCTTCCAGAATCTCTGTTCAGCATACTTATTTTGTAGTTTTTATTACTTCCATAATCATCTTTCAAATCTGAGACCTCATTAATTTGTGCAATAGGCAATTTATGTTTCCTTAAGAACCTGTCTATCTGTTCCATAGGATTTGCAATGATCATATCAGTTCTTGGATCTCCACCAAATATCTGGTTGGTCTGGGGATGATAAAATTGATCCCCAAGAACAGTAACACCTGAGCTTGGCCGTTTCCTTCTTCCAACAATTGTAGTGCATTGCCATAGTGGCTGCCTCTTTTCTGAGGCAGTTAAGACTGAAGAAAATTCTGGCAAGAATCCCTGAGTAGCCTTCTGGAACGCTTCATTCACTGCAGTAAACTGATTCTTTACTGACGAACACGTGGAGATCTGCTGATGATTAATGGTTGGTTTAATATCTACTTTGCTGTGAAATTCAACAATCTCTCTAACATCTGCAAGCCCTACTAGAAGTTTGGGAAACGTAACCTTCACACCAACATCACCCTCTTTAGCCTTTAAGTAATGTTGAAGGAGTTCAAGGTATTTTATTTGAATCTCTTGAATCTTTTTGGGATACTGAAATTGAGGTTCATCTGGCTGAAAGAAAGCAATTACACATATAAGTGCCAAAATAATTTCATCTTTCAGTTCTTTAGAATATTTATTGTAAAATTTCATAATAGCATCAAAAGCCTCGGGCAAAACTGTAAACTTTCGAAGAGTAGCCATGGAGACAGGTGGAATCTTCAAAGCTTCCTTATTACAGTCAGTAGGCCACATTTCATTTTCATAATCATACATGTAAGCGCCATGGAGGTATATTGACATCCCAATCCCGCTCTTGAGTAAAAGAGATTGATCTGTCTTACAAACTTCTTGAAAGTCTTCAACTTTATAGAAAAACATTCCTAGTTTCTTACATATACATACAAAAAGATTAGCTAATGCTTCGACACTATCACCATAACAGTCTTCTGGATAAGGAATGGATCTAAATGTAGCCTCCTGAAGAGCAGCAAGTTTCTTTAGCTTATCAGCTTCTTCAGGGTCCAATGATCTTGGGAGGTCACCATAAACTTTATCCTTCATCTTCTCTTCCTGGACATGGCGCTGTTTAGCCAGCCTATTCTTCCAAAGCACCATTCTGTCTGTTTCTGACATCACCCAATTGATCTCCATACCATTCTCCTGGCTCTTCTTAAACCTGCAATGAAAAAGATGTGAAGTGCAAGATGTATACAGAGTACTGTTTGCTCATAATAAAGCATACCTCAATGAAGATAATTTACATGAGGAAAGAGAAGAGAAACCTGATGTATATGGCAAAATTGTTTATCCCTATAATATGTGAAATTAGTTCAGAGTTAACAAGATTTCTGCAAAGTAACAATCATTCACAGTTTCTTTTACTTACTAATAATAAACTAAGTGAGAGGGGAAGATTATGGAAATGCATACCAACTCATCATTTGAACCATAAAACCCTTGACAAAATTGTTTCCTTGTTTTGCTAAAATTTTCCAGTATTCAGAAGTGTGACACATATAATATTCCTATATTTATGTTTCTTTTCATACTTAATCACCATCTCCCGCATTAGTGAGGCAGTGCAAGGAAACAGACAAAAGAATGGCCCAACCCACCCACATACACATTTATATACATAAATGCCCACACACGCACATATACATTTTATTTATTTATTATACTTTGTCGCTGTCTCCTGCATTAGCAAGGTAGCGCAAGGAAACAGATGAAAGAATGGCCCAACCCAGCCACATACACATGGATATACATACACATCCACACACGCACATATACATACCTATACAGCTCAACGTATACATATATATACACACACAGACATATATACACGTACATAACTCATAGTCTGCCTTTATTCATTCCCGTCGCCACCCCGCCACACATGAAATAACAACCCCTTCCCCCGCATGTGCGCGAGGTAGCGCTAGGAAAAGACAACAAAGGCCACATTCATTCACACTCAGTCTCTAGCTGTCATGTATAATGCACTGAAACCACAACTCCCTTTCCACATCCAGGCCCCACAGAACTTTCCATGGTTTACCCCAGACGCTTCACATGCCCTGGTTCAATCCATTGACAGCACATCAACCCCGGTATACCACATCGTTCCAATTCACTCTATTCATTGAACGCCTTTCACTCTCCTGCATGTTCAGGCCCCAATCACTCAAAACCTTTTTCACTCCATCTTTCCACCTCCAATTTGGTCTCCCACTTCTCCTCGTTCCCACCTCTGACACATATATTCTCTTTATCAATCTTTCCTCACTCATTCTCTCCATGTGATAAAACCATTTCAAAACACCCTCTTCTGCTCTCTCAACCACACTCTTTTTATTACCACACATCTCTCTTACCCTTACATTACTTACTCTATCAAACCACCACACCACATATTATCCTAAAACATCTCATTTCCAGCACATCCACCCTCCTCCACACAACTCTATCCATAGCCCATGCCTCGCAACCATATATCATTGTTGGAACCACTATTCCACTATTCCATTTTAGCTTTCCAAGATAACGTTCTCGACTTCCACACATTCTTCAACGCTCCCAGAATTTTCGTCCCCTCCCCCACCCCATGATTCACTTCCACTTCTATGGTTCCACTTCCTCCAGTTTTTCTCCATTCAAACTTACCTCCCAACTGACTTGTCCCTCAACCCTACTGCACCTAATAACCTTGCTCTTATTCACATTTACTCTCAGCTTTCTTCTTTCACACACTTTACCAAACTCAGTCACCAGCTTCTGCAGTTTCTCACCTGAATCAGCCACCAGCGCTGTCTCATCAGCGAACAACAACTGACTCACTTCCCAAGCTCTCTCATCCACAACAGACTGCATACTTGCCCCTCTTTCCAAAAATCTTGCATTCACCTCCCTAACAACCCCATCCATAAACAACTTAAACAACCATGGAGACATCACGCACCCCTGCCGCAAACCAACATTCACTGAGAACCAATCACTTTCCTCTCTTCCTACACGTACACATGCCTTACATCCTCGATAAAAACTTTTCACTGCTTCTAACAACTTGCCTCCCACACCATATATTCTTAATGCCTTCCACAGAGCATCTCTATCAACTCTATCATATGCCTTCTCTAGATCCATGAATGCAACATACAAATCCATTTCTCATACATTCTTCATATATATATATATATATATATATATATATATATATATATATATATATATATATATATATATATATATTTTTTTCTTTTCATACTATTCGCCATTTCCCGCATTAGCGAGGTAGCTTTAGGAACAGAAGACTGAGCCTTTGAGGGAAATCCCCACTTGGCCCCCTTCTCTGTTCCTTCCTTTGGAAAATCAAAAAATGAGGGGAGGATTTCCAACCCCCCGCTCCCTTCCCTTTTAGTTGCCTTTTACGACACGCAGAGAATACGTGGGAAGTATTCTTTCTCCCCTATCCTATATATATATATATATATATATATATATATATATATATATATATATATATAGAGAAGAGGTAGTGAAAGCTTTGCGGAAGATGAAAGCCGGCAAGGCAGCAGGTTTGGATGGTATTGCAGTGGAATTTATTAAAAAAGGGGGTGACTGTATTGTTGACTGGTTGGTAAGGTTATTTAATGTATGTATGACTCATGGTGAGGTGCCTGAGGATTGGCGGAATGCGTGCATAGTGCCATTGTACAAAGGCAAAGGGGATAAGAGTGAGTGCTCAAATTACAGAGGTATAAGTTTGTTGAGTATTCCTGGTAAATTATATGGGAGGGTATTGATTGAGAGGGTGAAGGCATGTACAGAGCATCAGATTGGGGAAGAGCAGTGTGGTTTCAGAAGTGGTAGAGGATGTGTGGATCAGGTGTTTGCTTTGAAGGATGTATGTGAGAAATACTTAGAAAAGCAAATGGATTTGTATGTAGCATTTATGGATCTGGAGAAGGCATATGATAGAGTTGATAGAGATGCTCTGTGGAAGGTATTAAGAATATATGGTGTGGGAGGCAAGTTGTTAGAAGCAGTGAAAAGTTTTTATCGAGGATGTAAGGCATGTGTGCGTGTAGGAAGAGAGGAAAGTGATTGGTTCTCAGTGAATGTAGGTTTGCGGCAGGGGTGTGTGATGTCTCCATGGTTGTTTAATTTGTTTATGGATGGGGTTGTTAGGGAGGTAAATGCAAGAGTTTTGGAAAGAGGGGCAAGTATGAAGTCTGTTGGGGATGAGAGAGCTTGGGAAGTGAGTCAGTTGTTGTTCGCTGATGATACAGCGCTGGTGGCTGATTCATGTGAGAAACTGCAGAAGCTGGTGACTGAGTTTGGTAAAGTGTGTGGAAGAAGAAAGTTAAGAGTAAATGTGAATAAGAGCAAGGTTATTAGGTACAGTAGGGTTGAGGGTCAAGTCAATTGGGAGGTGAGTTTGAATGGAGAAAAACTGGAGGAAGTGAAGTGTTTTAGATATCTGGGAGTGGATCTGGCAGCGGATGGAACCATGGAAGTGGAAGTGGATCATAGGGTGGGGGAGGGGGCGAAAATTCTGGGGGCCTTGAAGAATGTGTGGAAGTCGAGAACATTATCTCGGAAAGCAAAAATGGGTATGTTTGAAGGAATAGTGGTTCCAACAATGTTGTATGGTTGCGAGGCGTGGGCTATGGATAGAGTTGTGCGCAGGAGGATGGATGTGCTGGAAATGAGATGTTTGAGGACAATGTGTGGTGTGAGGTGGTTTGAACGAGTGAGTAACGTAAGGGTAAGAGAGATGTGTGGAAATAAAAAGAGCGTGGTTGAGAGAGCAGAAGAGGGTGTTTTGAAGTGGTTTGGGCACATGGAGAGAATGAGTGAAGAAAGATTGACCAAGAGGATATATGTGTCGGAGGTGGAGGGAACGAGGAGAAGAGGGAGACCAAATTGGAGGTGGAAAGATGGAGTGAAAAAGATTTTGTGTGATCGGGGCCTGAACATGCAGGAGGGTGAAAGGAGGGCAAGGAATAGAGTGAATTGGAGCGATGTGGTATACCGGAGTTGACGTGCTGTCAGTGGATTGAATCAAGGCATGTGAAGCATCTGGGGTAAACCATGGAAAGCTGTGTAGGTATGTATATTTGCGTGTGTGGACGTATGTATATACATGTGTATGGGGGGGGTTGGGCCATTTCTTTCGTCTGTTTCCTTGCGCTACCTCGCAAACGCGGGAGACAGCGACAAAGTATAAAAAAATATATATATATATATATATATATATATATATATATATATATATATATATTTTTTTTTTTATACTTTGTCGCTGTCTCCCGCGTTTGCGAGGTAGCGCAAGGAAACAGACGAAAGAAATGGCCCAACCCCCCCCCCCATACACATGTACATACACACGTCCACACACGCAAATATACATACCTACACAGCTTTCCATGGTTTACCCCAGACGCTTCACATGCCTTGATTCAATCCACTGACAGCACGTCAACCCCTGTATACCACATCGCTCCAATTCACTCTATTCCTTGCCCTCCTTTCACCCTCCTGCATGTTCAGGCCCCGATCACACAAAATCTTTTTCACTCCATCTTTCCACCTCCAATTTGGTCTCCCTCTTCTCCTCGTTCCCTCCACCTCCGACACATATATCCTCTTGGTCAATCTTTCCTCACTCATTCTCTCCATGTGCCCAAACCATTTCAAAACACCCTCTTCTGCTCTCTCAACCACGCTCTTTTTATTTCCACACATCTCTCTTACCCTTACGTTACTTACTCGATCAAACCACCTCACACCACACATTTTCCTCAAACATCTCATTTCCAGCACATCCATCCTCCTGCGCACATCTCTATCCATAGCCCACGCCTCGCAACCATACAACATTGTTGGAACCACTATTCCTTCAAACATACCCATTTTTGCTTTCCGAGATAATGTTCTCGACTTCCACACATTTTTCAAGGCTCCCAAAATTTTCGCCCCCTCCCCCACCCTATGATCCACTTCCGCTTCCATGGTTCCATCCGCTGACAGATCCACTCCCAGATATCTAAAACACTTCACTTCCTCCAGTTTTTCTCCATTCAAACTCACCTCCCAATTGACTTGACCCTCACCCCTACTGTACCTAATAACCTTGCTCTTATTCACATTTACTCTTAACTTTCTTCTTCCACACACTTTACCAAACTCAGTCACCAGCTTCTGCAGTTTCTCACATGAATCAGCCACCAGCGCTGTATCATCAGCGAACAACAACTGACTCACTTCCCAAGCTCTCTCATCCCCAACAGACTTCATACTTGCCCCTCTTTCCAAAACTCTTGCATTTACCTCCCTAACAACCCCATCCATAAACAAATTAAACAACCATGGAGACATCACACACCCCTGCCACAAACCTACATTCACTGAGAACCAATCACTTTCCTCTCTTCCTACACGTACACATGCCTTACATCCTCGATAAAAACTTTTCACTGCTTCTAACAACTTGCCTCCCACACCATATATTCTTAATACCTTCCACAGAGCATCTCTATCAACTCTATCATATGCCTTCTCCAGATCCATAAATGCTACATACAAATCCATTTGCTTTTCTAAGTATTTCTCACATACATTCTTCAAAGCAAACACCTGATCCACACATCCTCTACCACTTCTGAAACCGCACTGCTCTTCCCCAATCTGATGCTCTGTACATGCCTTCACCCTCTCAATCAATACCCTCCCATATAATTTACCAGGAATACTCAACAAACTTATACCTCTGTAATTTGAGCACTCACTCTTATCCCCTTTGCCTTTGTACAATGGCACTATGCACGCATTCCGCCAATCCTCAGGCACCTCACCATGAGTCATACATACATTAAATAACCTTACCAACCAGTCAACAATACAGTCACCCCCTTTTTTAATAAATTCCACTGCAATACCATCCAAACCTGCTGCCTTGCCGGCTTTCATCTTCCACAAAGCTTTTACTACCTCTTCTCTGTTTACCAAATCATTTTCCCTAACCCTCTCACTTTGCACACCACCTCGACCAAAACACCCTATATCTGCCACTCTGTCATCAGACACATTCAACAAACCTTCAAAATACTCATTCCATCTCCTTCTCACATCACCGCTACTTGTTATCACCTCCCCATTTACGCCCTTCACTGAAGTTCCCATTTGCTCCCTTGTCTTACGCACTTTATTTACCTCCTTCCAGAACATCTTTTTATTCTCCCTAAAATTTACTGATAGTCTCTCACCCCAACTCTCATTTGCCCTTTTTTTCACCTCTTGCACCTTTCTCTTGACCTCCTGTCTCTTTCTTTTACACTTCTCCCACTCAATTGCATTTTTTCCCTGCAAAAATCGTCCAAATGCCTCTCTCTTCTCTTTCACTAATACTCTTACTTCTTCATCCCACCACTCACTACCCTTTCTAAACAGCCCACCTCCCACTCTTCTCATGCCACAAGCATCTTTTGCGCAATCCATCACTGATTCCCTAAATACATCCCATTCCTCCCCCACTCCCCTTACTTCCATTGTTCTCACCTTTTTCCATTCTGTACACAGTCTCTCCTGGTACTTCCCCACACAGGTCTCCTTCCCAAGCTCACTTACTCTCACCACCTTCTTCACCCCAACATTCACTCCTCTTTTCTGAAAACCCATACTAATCTTCACCTTAGCCTCCACAAGATAATGATCAGACATCCCTCCAGTTGCACCTCTCAGCACATTAACATCCAAAAGTCTCTCTTTCGCACGCCTGTCAATTAACACGTAATCCAATAACGCTCTCTGGCCATCTCTCCTACTTACATAAGTATACTTATGTATATCTCGCTTTTTAAACCAGGTATTCCCAATCATCAGTCCTTTTTCAGCACATAAATCTACAAGCTCTTCACCATTTCCATTTACAACACTGAACACCCCATGCATACCAATTATTCCCTCAACTGCCACATTACTCACCTTTGCATTCAAATCACCCATCACTATAACCCGGTCTCGTGCATCAAAACCGCTAACACACTCATTCAGCTGCTCCCAAAACACTTGCCTCTCATGATCTTTCTTCTCATGCCCAGGTGCATATGCACCAATAATCACCCACCTCTCTCCATCAACTTTCAATTTTACCCATATTAATCGAGAATTTACTTTCTTACATTCTATCACATACTCCCACAACTCCTGTTTCAGGAGTATTGCTACTCCTTCCCTTGCTCTTGTCCTCTCACTAACCCCTGACTTCACTCCCCAGACATTTCCAAACCACTCTTCCCCTTTACCCTTGAGCTTCGTTTCACTCAGAGCCAAAACATCCAGGTTCCTTTCCTCAAACATACTACCTATCTCTCCTTTTTTCACATCTTGGTTACATCCACACACATTAAGGCACCCCACTCTGAGCCTTCGAGGAGGATGATCACTCCCCGCGTGACTCCTTCTTCTGTTTCCCATTTTAGAAAGTTAATACAAGGAGGGGAGGATTTCCGGCCCCCCGCTCCCGTCCCCTCTAGTCGCTTTCTACGACACGCGAGGAATACGTGGGAAGTATTCTTTCACCCCTATCCCCAGGGATATATATATATATATATATATATATATATTCATTTAGTTATCTATCCCGCTTATATATATATATATATATATATATATATATATATATATATATATATATATATATATATATATATATATATATATTTTTTTTTTTTATACTATTCGCCATTTCCCGCGATAGCGAGGTAGCGTTAAGAACAGAGGACTGGGCCTTTGAGGGAATATCCTCATCTGGCCCTCTTCTCTGTTCCTTCTTTTGGAAAAAAAAAAAAAAAAAAAAAAAAAAAAAAAAAAAACGAGAGGGGAGGATTTCCAGCCCCCCGCTCCCTTCCCTTTTAGTCGCCTTCTACGACATGCAGGGAATACATGGGAAGTATTCTTTCTCCCCTATCCCCAGGGAATATATATATATATATATATATATATATATATATATATATATATTTTTTTTTTTTTTTTTTTTTTTTTTTTATACTTTGTCGCTGTCTCCCGCGTTTGCGAGGTAGCGCAAGGAAACAGACGAAAGAAATGCCCCCCCCCCCCATACACATGTACATACACACGTCCACACACGCAAATATACATACCTACACAGCTTTCCATGGTTTACTTCAGACGCTTCACATGCCTTGCTTCAATCCACTGACAGCACGTCAACCCCTGTATACCACATGACTCCAATTCACTCTATTTCTTGCCCTCCTTTCACCCTCCTGCATGTTCAGGCCCCGATCACACAAAATCTTTTTCACTCCATCTTTCCACCTCCAATTTGGTCTCCCTCTTCTCCTCGTTCCCTCCACCTCCGACACATATATCCTCTTGGTCAATCTCTCCTCACTCATTCTCTCCATGTGCCCAAACCATTTCAAAACACCCTCTTCTGCTCTCTCAACCACGCTCTTTTTATTTCCACACATCTCTCTTACCCTTACGTTACTTACTCGATCAAACCACCTCACACCACACATTGTCCTCAAACATCTCATTTCCAGCACATCCATCCTCCTGCGCACATCTCTATCCATAGCCCACGCCTCGCAACCATACAACATTGTTGGAACCACTATTCCCTCAAACATACCCATTTTTGCTTTCCGAGATAGTGTTCTCGACTTCCACACATTTTTCAAGGCTCCCAAAATTTTCGCCCCCTCCCCCACCCTATGATCCACTTCCGCTTCCATGGTTCCATCCGCTGACAGATCCACTCCCAGATATCTAAAACACTTCCCACGTATTCCCTGCATGTTGTAGAAGGCGACTAAAAGGGGAGGGAGCGGGTGGCTGGAAATCCTCCCCTTTCTTTTTTTTTTTTTTTTTAATTTTCCAAAAGAAGCAACAGAGAAGGGGGTCAGGTGAGGATATTCCCTCTAAGGCCCAGTTCTCTGTTCTTAACGCTACCTCGCTAACGCGGGAAATGGCAAATAGTATGAAAAAAAAAAAAAAAAAAAATATATATATATATATATATATATATATATATATATATATATATATATATATATATATATATATATACTCTCTCACCCCAACTCTCATTTGCCCTTTTTTTCACCTCTTGCACCTTTCTCTTGACCTCCTGTCTCTTTCTTTTATACATCTCCCACTCAATTGCATTTTTTCCCTGCAAAAATCGTCCAAATGCCTCTCTCTTCTCTTTCACTAATACTCTTACTTCTTCATCCCACCACTCACTACCCTTTCTAATCAACCCACCTCCCACTCTTCTCATGCCACAAGCATCTTTTGCGCAATCCATCACTGATTCCCTAAATACATCCCATTCCTCCCCCACTCCCCTTACTTCCATTGTTCTCACCTTTTTCCATTCTGTACTCAGTCTCTCCTGGTACTTCCTCACACAGGTCTCCTTCTCAAGCTCACTTACTCTCACCACCCTCTTCACCCCAACATTCACTCTTCCTTTCTGAAAACCCATACAAATCTTCACCTTAGCCTCCACAAGATAATGATCAGACATCCCTCCAGTAGCACCTCTCAGCACATTAACATCCAAAAGTCTCTCTTTCGCACGCCTGTCAATTAACACGTAATCCAATAACGCTCTCTGGCCATCTCTCCTACTTACATAAGTATACTTATGTATATCTCGCTTTTTAAACCAGGTATTCCCAATAATAAAAAGATGTTCTGGAAGGAGGTAAATAAAGTGCGTAAGACAAGGGAGCAAATGGGAACTTCAGTGAAGGGCGCAAATGGGGAGGTGATAACAAGTAGTGGTGATGTGAGAAGGAGATGGAGTGAGTATTTTGAAGGTTTGTTGAATGTGTTTGATGATAGAGTGGCAGATATAGGGTGTTTTGGTCGAGGTGGTGTGCAAAGTGAGAGGGTTAGGGAAAATGATTTGGTAAACAGAGAAGAGGTAGTGAAAGCTTTGCGGAAGATGAAAGCCGGCAAGGCAGCAGGTTTGGATGGTATTGCAGTGGAATTTATTAAAAAAGGGGGTGACTGTATTGTTGACTGGTTGGTAAGGTTATTTAATGTATGTATGACTCATGGTGAGGTGCCTGAGGATTGGCGGAATGCGTGCATAGTGCCATTGTACAAAGGCAAAGGGGATAAGAGTGAGTGCTCAAATTACAGAGGTATAAGTTTGTTGAGTATTCCTGGTAAATTATATGGGAGGGTATTGATTGAGAGGGTGAAGGCATGTACAGAGCATCAGATTGGGGAAGAGCAGTGTGGTTTCAGAAGTGGTAGAGGATGTGTGGATCAGGTGTTTGCTTTGAAGAATGTATGTGAGAAATACTTAGAAAAGCAAATGGATTTGTATGTAGCATTTATGGATCTGGAGAAGGCATATGATAGAGTTGATAGAGATGCTCTGTGGAAGGTATTAAGAATATATGGTGTGGGAGGCAAGTTGTTAGAAGCAGTGAAAAGTTTTTATCGAGGATGTAAGGCATGTGTACGTGTAGGAAGAGAGGAAAGTGATTGGTTCTCAGTGAATGTAGGTTTGCGGCAGGGGTGTGTGATGTCTCCATGGTTGTTTAATTTGTTTATGGATGGGGTTGTTAGGGAGGTAAATGCAAGAGTTTTGGAAAGAGGGGCAAGTATGAAGTCTGTTGGGGATGAGAGAGCTTGGGAAGTGAGTCAGTTGTTGTTCGCTGATGATACAGCGCTGGTGGCTGATTCATGTGAGAAACTGCAGAAGCTAGTGACTGAGTTTGGAAAAGTGTGTGGAAGAAGAAAGTTAAGAGTAAATGTGAATAAGAGCAAGGTTATTAGGTACAGTAGGGTTGAGGGTCAAGTCAATTGGGAGGTGAGTTTGAATGGAGAAAAACTGGAGGAAGTGAAGTGTTTTAGATATCTGGGAGTGGATCTGGCAGCGGATGGAACCATGGAAGCGGAAGTGGATCATAGGGTGGGGGAGGGGGCGAAAATCCTGGGGGCCTTGAAGAATGTGTGGAAGTCGAGCACATTATCTCGGAAAGCAAAAATGGGTATGTTTGAAGGAATAGTGGTTCCAACAATGTTGTATGGTTGCAAGGCGTGGGCTATGGATAGAGTTGTGCGCAGGAGGATGGATGTGCTGGAAATGAGACGTTTGAGGACAATGTGTGGTGTGAGGTGGTTTGATCGAGTGAGTAACGTAAGGGTAAGAGAGATGTGTGGAAATAAAAAGAGCGTGGTTGAGAGAGCAGAAGAGGGTGTTTTGAAGTGGTTTGGGCACATGGAGAGGATGAGTGAGGAAAGATTGACCAAGAGGATATATGTGTCGGAGGTGGAGGGAACAAGGAGAAGAGGGAGACCAAATTGGAGGTGGAAAGATGGAGTGAAAAAGATTTTGTGTGATCGGGGCCTGAACATGCAGGAGGGTGAAAGGAGGGCAAGGAATAGAGTAAATTGGAGCGATGTGGTATACCGGGGTTGACGTGCTGTCAGTGGATTGAATCAAGGCATGTGAAGCGTCTGGGGTAAACCATGGAAAGCTGTGTAGGTATGTATATTTGCGTGTGTGGACGTATGTATATACATGTGTATGGGGGGGGGGGGTTGGGCCATTTCTTTCGTCTGTTTCCTTGCGCTACCTCGCAAACGCGGGAGACAGCGACAAAGTATAATAAAAAATAAAAAAAAAATATATATATATATGAGTTTGGGGTGACTTTATTATTGACTGGTTGGTAAGGTTATTTAATGTATGTATGACTCATGGTGAGGTGCCTGAAGATTGGCGGAATGCGTGCATAGTGCCATTGTACAAAGGCAAAGGGGATAAGATTGAGTGCTCAAATTACAGAGGTATAAGTTTGTTGAGTATTCCTGGTAAATTATATGGGAGGGTATTGACTGAGAGGGTGAAGGCATGTACATAGCATCAGATTGGGGAAGAGCAGTGTGGTTTCAGAAGTGGTAGAGGATGTGTGGATCAGGTGTTCGCTTTGAAGAATGTATGTGAGAAATACTTAGAAAAGCAAATGGATTTGTATGTAGCATTTATGGATCTGGAGAAGGCATATGATAGAGTTGATAGAGATGCTCTGTGGAAGGTATTAAGAATATATGGTGTGGGAGGCAAGTTGTTAGAAGCAGTGAAAAGTTTTTATCGAGGATGTAAGGCATGTGTACGTGTAGGAAGAGAGGAAAGTGATTGGTTCTCAGTGAATGTAGGTTTGCGGCAGGGGTGTGTGATGTCTCCATGGTTGTTTAATTTGTTTATGGATGGGGTTGTTAGGGAGGTGAATGCAAAAGTTTTCGAAAGAGGGGCAAGTATGAAGTCTGTTGGGGATGAGAGAGCTTGGGAAGTGAGTCAGTTGTTGTTCGCTGATGATACAGCGCTGGTGGCTGATTCATGTGAGAAACTGCAGAAGCTGGTGACTGAGTTTGGTAAAGTGTGTGAAAGAAGAAAGTTAAGAGTAAATGTGAATAAGAGCAAGGTAATTAGGTACAGTAGGGTTGAGGGTCAAGTCAATTGGGAGGTAAGTTTGAATGGAGAAAAACTGGAGGAAGTAAAGTGTTTTAGATATCTGGGAGTGGATCTGGCAGCGGATGGAACCATGGAAGCGGAAGTGGATCATAGGATGGGGGAGGGGGCGAAGATCGTGGGAGCCTGGAAGAATGTGTGGAAGTCGAGAACATTATCTTGGAAAGCAAAAATGGGTATGTTTGAAGGAATAGTGGTTCCAACAATGTTGTATGGTTGCAAGGCGTGGACTATGGATAGAGTTCTGCGCAGGAGGATGGATGTGCTGGAAATGAGATGTTTGAGGACAATGTGTGGTGTGAGGTGGTTTGATCGAGTAAGTAACGTAAGGGTAAGAGAGATGTGTGGAAATCAAAAGAGCGTGGTTGAGAGAGCAGGAGAGGGTGTTTTGAAATGGTTTGGGCACATGGAGAGAATGAGTGAGGAAAGATTGACCAAGAGGATATATGTGTCGGAGGTGGAGGGAACGAGGAGAAGTGGGAGACCAAATTGGAGGCGGAAAGATGGAGTGAAAAAGATTTTGTGTGATCGGGGCTTGAACATGCAGGAGGGTGAAAGGAGGGCAAGGAATAGAGTGAAGTGGATTGATGTGGTATACCGGGGTTGACGTGCTGTCAGTGGATTGAATCAGGGCATGTGAAGCGTCTGGGGTAAACCATGGAAAGCTGTGTAGGTATGTATATTTGCGTGTGTGGACGTATGTATATACATGTGTATGGGGGGGGGGGGTTGGGCCATTTCTTTCGTCTGTTTCCTTGCGCTACCTCGCAAACGCGGGAGACAGCGACAAAGTATAATAAAAAATAAAAAAAAAAATATATATATATATGAGTTTGGGGTGACTTTATTATGGACTGGTTGTAAGGTTATTTAATGTATGTATGATCATGGTGAGGTGCCTGAAGATTGGCGGAATGCGTGCATAGTGCCATTGTACAAAGGCAAAGGGGATAAGATTGAGTGCTCAAATTACAGAGGTATAAGTTTGTTGAGTATTCCTGGTAAATTATATGGGAGGGTATTGATTGAGAGGGTGAATCAGATTGGGGAAGAGCAGTGTGGTTTCAGAAGTGGTAGAGGATGTGTGGATCAGGTGTTTGCTTTGAAGAATGTATGTGAGAAATACTTAGAAAAGCAAATGGATTTGTATGTAGCATTTATGGATCTGGAGAAGGCATATGATAGAGTTGATAGAGATGCTCTGTGAAAGGTATTAAGAATATATGGTGTGGGAGGCAAGTTGTTAGAAGCAGTGAAAAGTTTTTATCGAGGATGTAAGGCATGTGTACGTGTAGGAAGAGAGGAAGTGATTGGTTCTCGTGAATGTAGGTTTGCGGCAGGGGTGTGTGATGTCTCCATGGTTGTTTAATTTGTTTATGGATGGGGTTGTTAGGGAGGTGAATGCAAAAGTTTTCGAAAGAGGGGCAAGTATGAAGTTGTTGGGGATGAGAGAGCTTGGGAAGTGAGTCAGTTGTTGTTCGCTGATGATACAGCGCTGGTGGCTGATTCATGTGAGAAACTGCAGAAGCTGGTGACTGAGTTTGGTAAAGTGTGTGAAAGAAGAAAGTTAAGAGTAAATGTGAATAAGAGCAAGGTAATTAGGTACAGTAGGGTTGAGGGTCAAGTCAATTGGGAGGTAAGTTTGAATGGAGAAAAACTGGAGGAAGTGAAGTGTTTTAGATATCTGGGAGTGGATCTGGCAGCGGATGGAAACATGGAGCGGAAGTGGATCATAGGGTGGGGGAGGGGGCGAAAATTCTGGGGGCCTTGAAGAATGTGTGGAAGTCGAGAACATTATCTTGGAAAGCAAAAATGGGTATGTTTGAAGGAATAGTGGTTCCAACAATGTTGTATGGTTGCAAGGCGTGGGCTATGGATAGAGTTGTGCGCAGGAGGATGGATGTGCTGGAAATGAGATGTTTGAGGACAATGTGTGGTGTGAGGTGGTTTGATCGTGTAAGTAACGTTAAGGGTAAGAGAGATGTGTGGAAATCAAAAGAGCGTGGTTGAGAGAGCAGAAGAGGGTGTTTTGAAATGGTTTGGGCACATGGAGAGAATGAGTGAAGAAAGATTGACCAAGAGGATATATGTGTCGGAGGTGGAGGGAACGAGGAGAAGTGGGAGGACCAAATTGGAGGCGGAAAGATGGAGTGAAAAAGATTTTGTGTGATCGGGGCTTGAACATGCAGGAGGGTGAAAGGAGGGCAAGGAATAGAGTGAAGTGGATTGATGTGGTATACCGGGGTTGACGTGCTGTCAGTGGATTGAATCAAGGCATGTGAAGCGTCTGGGGTAAACCATGGAAAGCTGTGTAGGTATGTATATTTGCGTGTGTGGACGTATGTATATACATGTGTATGGGGGTGGGTTGGGCCATTTCTTTCATCTGTTCCTTGCGCTACCTCGCAAACGCGGGAGACAGAAAAAAAAAAAAAAAAGTTTGGTAAAGTGTGTGAAGGAAGAAAGCTGAGAGTAAATGTGAATACAACTAATGTTATTAGGTTCAGTAAGGTTGAGGGACAAGTTAGTTGGGAGGTAAGTCTGAATGGAGAAAAACTGGAGGAAGTGAAGTGTTTTAGATATCTAGGAGTGGATTTAGCGGCAGATGGAACCATGGAAGCGGAAGTGAGTCATAGGGTGATGGAGGGGGCGAAGGTTCTGGCAGCATTGAAGAATGTGTGGAAGGTGAGAAAGTTATCTCAGAATGCAAAAATGGATATGTCTGAAGAAATTGTGGTTCCAAGAATGTTATATGGTTGTGAGGCATGGGCTATAGATAGGGTTGTGCGGAGGATGGTGGATGTGTCGGAAATGAAATGTCTGAGGACAACATGTGGTGTGAGGAGGTTTGATCGAGTAAGTAATGAAAGGGAAGAGAGATGTGTGGAAATCAAAAGAGCGTGGTTGAGAGAGCAGAAGAGGGTGTTTTGAAATGGTTTGGGCACATGGAGAGAATGAGTGAGAAAAGATTAACAAGGACAATATGTGTGTCAGAGGTAGAGGGAAGACGGAGAAATGGGAGAGACCAAAGTGGAGGTGGAAGGATGGAGTGAAAAAGATTTTGTGTGATCGGGGCTTGAACATGCAGGAGGGTGAAAGGAGGGCAAGGAATAGAGTGAATTGGAACCATGTGGTGTACCAGAGTTGATGCGGTCAATGGATTGAACCAGGGCATGTGAAGCATCTGGGGTAAACCATGGAAAGTTTTGTGGGGCTTGGCATTACACAGACAGCCAGGACTGAGTGTGAACAAATGTGGCCTTTTTTTGTCTTTTCCTACTGCTACCTCGCTTGGGGGGGATGTTATTTCATGTGTGGCAGGGTGGCGACGGGAATGGATGAGGATTGCACTACTTCATTTAGGCTGCTGGCAACATCTAAGATGAAACATAATGTATGCTTTGACCTCAATACTGTTTACCTACCAAGACTTATATGATACTTTAGCTAATTTATGTGTAATCCTAGGAAATTAAGGATTATTTCAAATTAAGCTCTGGTCTGATCTTTTACAGTCAGCATGTTAAAAAAATCATCAGAAATGGCAATAAAAATCAAGAAATGATCTGGAGGACTGGCGTAACAACAATCGAAAAAATGGAATTCTTGACTTACCTGCAGGTAGTATGACAAAACTTTCGGTTTTGCTTGGAGATGAGACAAGTTTTGTTGTCTGGACACTGGAAAGATTTATAGGCACCCATTTGCACTGATCGTCTAAAAAGGCTTTACAGGAGTCGCATGCCATTCCTCCAAAGTGCATGCTCCGTGCTGCATCTCCACACACTCCACACCTTTTGTCCTTTCCTTGGCCTTCTCTTTGGTCTCCTTCCTCTGTCGCTTTTGACTCTCTTGTGTCGTCTGTGGGGGTCAGTGGTTCTGGGACTGTGTTTTTTATTATTAACTGTGGTCTCATTATAACCACTGGCTGGAGAGTAGGCCTGGCTATGCTGGACTCGTTGCCACATTGACTCCTCGTCCTGGTCGTGTCCGAGGAAGTCATCAAGTGCTCATGAACTTGGATCACTTGCATCGCAGTTCAACAATATAACTGCTGCTCAGACAACTCCAGTTCTGACCCTGCACCAACACGGTCACACAATGGTGTAAAATCCCTGCTTGATTTAGAATGTCCTTCAGCCTCGGCCTATCATTCTGATGATCTTGGCTGGTTGCCTAAGCATAAACCATCTGTCACCAGTCCAGGAGTTCCCCTCATTCTCAGTCAACTTGGAATCACTTGGTGCTGGCTCTTATATGGTGGGACCCCCCTGGGTCTCATTACTGGAATAGATGCAGCTGCCAACAGATAATGAGTGGGCGTCGTACCAGAAGGTTGTACTGGGGAAGGAGGGAAGGCTAAAAGCC
This sequence comes from Panulirus ornatus, assembly GCF_036320965.1. Taxonomy (NCBI): domain Eukaryota; kingdom Metazoa; phylum Arthropoda; class Malacostraca; order Decapoda; family Palinuridae; genus Panulirus; species Panulirus ornatus. Next base: position 19,115,619 of record NC_092253.1, read on the forward strand.
ATCCACAGCCCTACTGCCAGCCTGGAAATATGCGTCCTTGGACACATGGTGCCTTACATCTGAGGAGAGAAAATCCTTATACTAACCTCATATTGAATATAAAAATGAGTAATTGTTTGTTAATGGATAACTCTAAATGACATAATATACTTAGATCATATGATGTTAATGTTAATGTGGATGTTAATGTGTTGATAGGTGCAACTGGGGATGTCTGATCATTATCTTGTGGAGGCGAAGGTGAAGATTTATAGAGGTTTTCAGAAGAGAAGAGAGAAGTATTGGGGTGAAGAGAGTGGTGGGAGTAAGTGAACTTGGGAAGGAGACTTGTGTGAGGAAGTACAGGAGAGGACTGAGTGGAGATGGGAAAAAGTGAGAGCAAAGGATGTAAGGGGAGTGGGTGAGGAATGGGATGTTTTTAGGGAAGCAGTGATGGCTTGCACAAAAGATGCTTCTGGCATGAGAAAACCGTGGGAGGTGGGCAGATTAGAAAGGGTAGTGAATGGTGGGATGAAGAAGTAAGATTATTAGTGAAAGAGAAGAGAGAGGCATTTGTATGATTTTTGCAGGGAAATAGTGCTAATGAGTGGGAGATGTATAAAAGAAAGAGACAGGTCAAGAGAAAGATGCAAGAGGTGAAAAAGAGGGCAAATGAGAGTTGGAGAGAGAGAGTATCATTAATTTTTAGGGAGATTAAAAAGATATTTTGGAAGGAGGTAAATAAAGTGCATAAGACAAGAGAACAAATGGGAACATAATTTTGTTGAAGGGGCCATTGGAGAGGTAATAACAAGTAGTGGTGATGTGAGAAGGAGATGGAGTGAGTATTTAGAAGGTTCGTTGAATGTGTTAGATGATAAGAGTGGCAGGGTTAGGGGAGAAGAATGATTTGATAAAACAGAGAGGAGGTAGTGGAAGCTTTGCGGAAGATGAAAGCCGGCAAGGCAGCAGGTTTGGATGGTATTGCAGTTGAATTTATTAAAAAAGGGAGTGACTGTGTTGTTGACTGGTTGGTAAGGATATTTAATGTATGTATGGCTCATGGTGAAGTGCCTGAGGATTGGCGGAATGCGTGCATAGTGCCATTGTACAAAGGCAAAGGGGATAAGAGTGAGTGCTCAAATTACAGAGGTATAAGTTTGTTGAGTATTCCTGGTAAATTATATGGGAGGGTATTGATTGAGAGGGTGAAGGCATGTACAGAGCATCAGATTGGGGAAGAGCAGTGTGGTTTCAGAAGTGGTAGAGGATGTGTGGATCAGGTGTTTGCTTTGAAGAATGTATGTGAGAAATACTTAGAAAAGCAAATGGATTTGTATGTAGCATTTATGGATCTGGAGAAGGCATATGATAGAGTTGATAGAGATGCTCTGTGGAAGGTATTAAGAATATATGGTGTGGGAGGCAAGTTGTTAGAAGCAGTGAAAAGTTTTTATCGAGGATGTAAGGCATGTGTACGTGTAGGAAGAGAGGAAAGTGATTGGTTCTCAGTGAATGTAGGTTTGCGGCAGGCGTGTGTGATGTCTCCATGGTTGTTTAATTTGTTTATAGATGGGGTTGTTAGGGAGGTAAATGCAAGAGTTTTGGAAAGAGGGGCAAGTATGAAGTCTGTTGGGGATGAGAGAGCTTGGGAAGTGAGTCAGTTGTTGTTCGCTGATGATACAGCGCTGGTGGCTGATTCATGTGAGAAACTGCAGAAGCTAGTGACTGAGTTTGGAAAAGTGTGTGGAAGAAGAAAGTTAAGAGTAAATGTGAATAAGAGCAAGGTTATTAGGTACAGTAGGGTTGAGGGTCAAGTCAATTGGGAGGTGAGTTTGAATGGAGAAAAACTGGAGGAAGTGAAGTGTTTTAGATATCTGGGAGTGGATCTGGCAGCGGATGGAACCATGGAAGCGGAAGTGGATCATAGGGTGGGGGAGGGGGCGAAAATCCTGGGGGCCTTGAAGAATGTGTGGAAGTCGAGCACATTATCTCGGAAAGCAAAAATGGGTATGTTTGAAGGAATAGTGGTTCCAACAATGTTGTATGGTTGCGAGGCGTGGGCTATGGATAGAGTTGTGCGCAGGAGGATGGATGTGCTGGAAATGAGACGTTTGAGGACAATGTGTGGTGTGAGGTGGTTTGATCGAGTGAGTAACGTAAGGGTAAGAGAGATGTGTGGAAATAAAAAGAGCGTGGTTGAGAGAGCAGAAGAGGGTGTTTTGAAGTGGTTTGGGCACATGGAGAGGATGAGTGAGGAAAGATTGACCAAGAGGATATATGTGTCGGAGGTGGAGGGAACAAGGAGAAGAGGGAGACCAAATTGGAGGTGGAAAGATGGAGTGAAAAAGATTTTGTGTGATCGGGGCCTGAACATGCAGGAGGGTGAAAGGAGGGCAAGGAATAGAGTAAATTGGAGCGATGTGGTATACCGGGGTTGACGTGCTGTCAGTGGATTGAATCAAGGCATGTGAAGCGTCTGGGGTAAACCATGGAAAGCTGTGTAGGTATGTATATTTGCGTGTGTGGACGTATGTATATACATGTGTATGGGGGGGGGGGTTGGGCCATTTCTTTCGTCTGTTTCCTTGCGCTACCTCGCAAACGCGGGAGACAGCGACAAAGTATAATAAAAAATAAAAAAAAAATATATATATATATGAGTTTGGGGTGACTTTATTATTGACTGGTTGGTAAGGTTATTTAATGTATGTATGACTCATGGTGAGGTGCCTGAAGATTGGCGGAATGCATGCATAGTGCCATTGTACAAAGGCAAAGGGGATAAGATTGAGTGCTCAAATTACAGAGGTATAAGTTTGTTGAGTATTCCTGGTAAATTATATGGGAGGGTATTGACTGAGAGGGTGAAGGCATGTACATAGCATCAGATTGGGGAAGAGCAGTGTGGTTTCAGAAGTGGTAGAGGATGTGTGGATCAGGTGTTCGCTTTGAAGAATGTATGTGAGAAATACTTAGAAAAGCAAATGGATTTGTATGTAGCATTTATGGATCTGGAGAAGGCATATGATAGAGTTGATAGAGATGCTCTGTGGAAGGTATTAAGAATATATGGTGTGGGAGGCAAGTTGTTAGAAGCAGTGAAAAGTTTTTATCGAGGATGTAAGGCATGTGTACGTGTAGGAAGAGAGGAAAGTGATTGGTTCTCAGTGAATGTAGGTTTGCGGCAGGGGTGTGTGATGTCTCCATGGTTGTTTAATTTGTTTATGGATGGGGTTGTTAGGGAGGTGAATGCAAAAGTTTTCGAAAGAGGGGCAAGTATGAAGTCTGTTGGGGATGAGAGAGCTTGGGAAGTGAGTCAGTTGTTGTTCGCTGATGATACAGCGCTGGTGGCTGATTCATGTGAGAAACTGCAGAAGCTGGTGACTGAGTTTGGTAAAGTGTGTGAAAGAAGAAAGTTAAGAGTAAATGTGAATAAGAGCAAGGTAATTAGGTACAGTAGGGTTGAGGGTCAAGTCAATTGGGAGGTAAGTTTGAATGGAGAAAAACTGGAGGAAGTAAAGTGTTTTAGATATCTGGGAGTGGATCTGGCAGCGGATGGAACCATGGAAGCGGAAGTGGATCATAGGATGGGGGAGGGGGCGAAGATCGTGGGAGCCTGGAAGAATGTGTGGAAGTCGAGAACATTATCTTGGAAAGCAAAAATGGGTATGTTTGAAGGAATAGTGGTTCCAACAATGTTGTATGGTTGCAAGGCGTGGACTATGGATAGAGTTCTGCGCAGGAGGATGGATGTGCTGGAAATGAGATGTTTGAGGACAATGTGTGGTGTGAGGTGGTTTGATCGAGTAAGTAACGTAAGGGTAAGAGAGATGTGTGGAAATCAAAAGAGCGTGGTTGAGAGAGCAGGAGAGGGTGTTTTGAAATGGTTTGGGCACATGGAGAGAATGAGTGAGGAAAGATTGACCAAGAGGATATATGTGTCGGAGGTGGAGGGAACGAGGAGAAGTGGGAGACCAAATTGGAGGCGGAAAGATGGAGTGAAAAAGATTTTGTGTGATCGGGGCTTGAACATGCAGGAGGGTGAAAGGAGGGCAAGGAATAGAGTGAAGTGGATTGATGTGGTATACCGGGGTTGACGTGCTGTCAGTGGATTGAATCAGGGCATGTGAAGCGTCTGGGGTAAACCATGGAAAGCTGTGTAGGTATGTATATTTGCGTGTGTGGACGTATGTATATACATGTGTATGGGGGTGGGTTGGGCCATTTCTTTCATCTGTTTCCTTGCGCTACCTCGCAAACGCGGGAGACAGAAAAAAAAAAAAAAAAAGTTTGGTAAAGTGTGTGAAGGAAGAAAGCTGAGAGTAAATGTGAATACAACTAATGTTATTAGGTTCAGTAAGGTTGAGGGACAAGTTAGTTGGGAGGTAAGTCTGAATGGAGAAAAACTGGAGGAAGTGAAGTGTTTTAGATATCTAGGAGTGGATTTAGCGGCAGATGGAACCATGGAAGCGGAAGTGAGTCATAGGGTGATGGAGGGGGCGAAGGTTCTGGCAGCATTGAAGAATGTGTGGAAGGTGAGAAAGTTATCTCAGAATGCAAAAATGGATATGTCTGAAGAAATTGTGGTTCCAAGAATGTTATATGGTTGTGAGGCATGGGCTATAGATAGGGTTGTGCGGAGGATGGTGGATGTGTCGGAAATGAAATGTCTGAGGACAACATGTGGTGTGAGGAGGTTTGATCGAGTAAGTAATGAAAGGGAAAGAGAGATGTGTGGTAATAAAAAGAGTGTGATTGAGAGAGCAGAGGACGGTGTGTTGAAATGGTTTGGTCATATGGAGAGAATGAGTGAGAAAAGATTAACAAGGACAATATGTGTGTCAGAGGTAGAGGGAAGACGGAGAAATGGGAGACCAAAGTGGAGGTGGAAGGATGGAGTGAAAAACATTTTGAGTGATTGGGGCTTAAACATACAGGAGGGCGTATGGCGTGTAAGGAATAGAGTGAATTGGAACCATGTGGTGTACCAGAGTTGATGCGGTCAATGGATTGAACCAGGGCATGTGAAGCATCTGGGGTAAACCATGGAAAGTTTTGTGGGGCTTGGCATTACACAGACAGCCAGGGACTGAGTGTGAACAAATGTGGCCTTTTTTGTCTTTTCCTACTGCTACCTCGCTTGGGGGGGATGTTATTTCATGTGTGGCAGGGTGGCGACGGGAATGGATGAAGGATTGCACTACTTCATTTAGGCTGCTGGCAACATCTAAGATGAAACATAATGTATGCTTTGACCTCAATACTGTTTACCTACCAAGACTTATATGACTACTTTAGCTACATTTATGTGTAATCCTAGGAAATTAAGGAATTATTTCAAATTAAGCTCTGGTCTGATCTTTTACAGTCAGCATGTTAAAAATCATCAGAAATGGCAATAAAAATCAAGAAATGATCTGGAGGACTGGCTTTAACAACAATGAAAAAATGAATCATGACTTACCTGCAGTACTGACAAACTTTCCGGTTTTGCTTGGAGATGAGACAAGTTTTGTTGTCTGGACACTGGAAAGATTTATAGGCACCACTTTGCACTGATCGTCTAAAAAAGGCTTTACAGGAGTCGCATGCCATTCCTCCAAAGTGCATGCTCCGTGCTGCATCTCCACACACTCCACACCTTTTGTCTTCCTTGGCCTTCTCTTTGGTCTCCTTCCTCTGTCGCTTTTGACTCCTCTTGTGTTCGTCTGTGGGTGTCAGTGGTTCTGGGCTGTGTTTTTTATTATTAACTGTGGTCTCATTATAACCACTGGCTGGAGAGTAGGCCTGGCTACTGCTGGACTCGTAGCACATTGACTCCTCGTCCTGGTCGTGTCCGAGGATGTCATCAGTGCTCATGAACTCTGGATCACTTGCATCGCAGTTCAACAATACTAACTGCTGCTCAGACAACTCCAGTTCTGACCCTGCACCAACACGGTCACACAATGGTGTAAATCCCTGCTTGGTAGAATGTCCTTCCCAGCCTCGGCCATCTGATGATCTTGGCTGGTTGCCTAAGCATAAACCATCTGTCCACCAGTCCAGGAGTTCCCTCTCATTCTCAGTCAACTTGGAATCCACTTGGTGCTGGCTCTTATATGGTGGGACCCCCTGGGTCTCATTACTGGAATAGATGCAGCTGCCAACAGATGAGTGGGCGTCGTACCAGAAGGTTGTACTGGGGAAGGAGGGAAGGCTAAAGCCATCCACAGCCCTACTGCCAGCCTGGAAATATGCGTCCTTGGACATGGTGCCTTACATCTGAGGAGAGAAAATCCTTATTACTAACCTCATATTGAATATAAAAATGAGTAATTGTTTGTTAATGGATAACTCTAAATGACATAATATACTTAGATCATATGATGTTAATGTTAATGTGGATGTTAATGTGTTGATAGGTGCAACTGGAGGGATGTCTGATCATTATCTTGTGGAGGCGAAGGTGAAGATTTATAGAGGTTTTCAGAAGAGAAGAGAGAATATTGGGGTGAAGAGAGTGGTGGGAGTAAGTGAACTTGGGAAGGAGACTTGTGTGAGGAAGTACCAGGAGAGACTGAGTGAAGAATGGAAAAAGGTGAGAGCAAAGGATGTAAGGGGAGTGGGTGAGGAATGGGATGTTTTTAGGGAAGCAGTGATGGCTTGCACAAAAGATGCTTCTGGCATGAGAAACGTGGGAGGTGGGCAGATTAGAAAGGGTAGTGAATGGTGGGATGAAGAAGTAAGATTATTAGTGAAAGAGAAGAGAGAGGCATTTGTATGATTTTTGCAGGGAAATAGTGCAAATGAGTGGGAGATGTATAAAAGAAAGAGACAGGTCAAGAGAAAGATGCAAGAGGTGAAAAAGAGGGCAAATGAGAGTTGGAGAGAGAGAGTATCATTAAATTTTAGGGAGATTAAAAAGATATTTTGGAAGGAGGTAAATAAAGTGCATAAGACAAGAGAACAAATGGGAACATCGGTGAAGGGGGCCAATGGAGAGGTAATAACAAGTAGTGGTGATGTGAGAAGGAGATGGAGTGAGTATTTAGAAGGTTCGTTGAATGTGTTAGATGATAAGAGTGGCAGGGTTAGGGAGAATGATTTGATAAACAGAGAGGAGGTAGTGGAAGCTTTGCGGAAGATGAAAGCCAGCAAGGTGGCGGGTTTGGATGGTATTGCAGTTGAATTTATTAAAAAAGGGAGTGACTGTGTTGTTGACTGGTTGGTAAGGATATTTAATGTATGTATGGCTCATGGTGAAGTGCCTGAGGATTGGCGGAATACATGCATAGTGCCGTTGTACAAAGGCAAAGGGGATAAAGGTGAGTGTTCAAATTACAGAGGTATAAGTTTGTTGAGTATTCCTGGGAAATTAAATGGGAGGGTATTGATTGAGAGGGAAAAGGCATGTACAGAGCATCAGATTGGGGAGGAGCAGTGAGGTTTCAGAAGTGGAAGAGGATGTGTGGATCAGGTGTTTGCTTTGAAGAATGTATGCGAGAAATATTTAGAAAAACAAAGGGATTTGTATGTAGCATTTATGGATCTGGAGAAGGCATATGATAGAGTAGCTCTGTGGAAGGAATTAAGAATATATGGTGCGGGAGGTAAGTTGCTATAAGCATTGAAAAGTTTTTATTGAGGATGTAAGGCATGTGTACAAGTAGGAAGAAAGGAGAGTGATTGGTTCTCAGTGAATGTTGGTTTGCGGTGGGGGTGCATGGTGTCTCCATGGTTGTTTAATTTGTTGATGAATGGGGTTAGGGAGGTGAATGCAAGAGTTTTGGAGAGAGGGGCAAGTATGCAGTCTGTTGTGGATGAGAGGGCTTGGAAAGTGAGTCAGCTGTTGTTTGCTGATGATACAGCGCTGATGGCTGATTCGGATGAGAAACTGCAGAAGCTGGTGACAGAGTTTGGTAAAGTGTGTGAAAGAAGAAAGCTGAGAGTAGATGTGAATAAGAGCAAGATTATTAGGTACAGTAGTGTTGAAGGACAAGTCAATTGGGAGGTAAGTTAGAATGGAGAAAAACTGGAGGAAGTGAAGTGTTTTAGATATCTGGGAGTGAATTTGGCAGCGAATAGAACCATGGAAGTGGAAGTGAGTCACAGGGTGGGGGAGGGGCGAAAGTTCTGGGAGCGATGAAAAACGTGCGGAAGGCGAGAACAGTATCTCGGAAAGCAAAAATGGGTATGTCTGAAGGAATAGCGGTTCCAACAATGTTATATGGTTGCGAGGCGTGGGCTATATAGATAAGGTTGTGCAAAGGAGGGTGGATGTGTTGGAAATGAGGTGTTTGAGGACAATATTTGGTGTGAGGTGGTTTGAATGAGTAAGTAATGAAAGGTTAAGAGAGATGTATGGTAATAAAAAGAGTGTGGCTGAGAGAGTAGAAGAAGGTATTTTGAAATGGTTTGGCCACATGGAGAGAATGAGTGAGGAAAAATTGACAAAGAGGATATAACAGGGTCAACAAGCTGTTAATGGATTGTGCGAGGGCATGTGAAGCGTCTGGGGTAAACCATGGAAAGTTTTGTGGGGCCTAGATGTGGAAAGAGAGCTGTGGTTTTGGTGCATTACACATGACAGCTAGAGACTGAGTGTGAACGAATGTGGCCTTTTTTGTCTTTTCATGTGCATGCGGGGGGGAGAGGTGTGCCTTTTCATGTGTGGTGACAGGAATGGATGAAGGCAGCAAGTATGAATATGTACATATACATATGTATAGGTATGTATATGTGTGTGTATGGGCGTGTATGTATATACATGTGTATGTGGGTGGGTTGGGCTATTCTTTCATCTGTTTCCTTGCTAACATGGGAGACGGTGACAAAGTATAATAAATATATATATGGAGCTGGGGGCTGGAAATCCTCCCCTCCTGTTTTTGATTTTCCAAAAGAAGGAGCAGAGAAGGGGGCTAAGTCAGGATTTTCCCTCTAAGGCTCAGTCCTCTGTTCTTAACACTACCTTGTTAGTATGGGAAATGGCAAATATGTATGAAATATATATATTTTATTTATTCATTTATTATACTTAGTTGCTGTCTCCTGCATTAGCAAGGTAGCACAAGGAAACAGACCAAAGAATTACACATGTATATACATACACACCCACACACACACATATACATACCTATACATTTCAATGTATACACACATATACATATATACACATGTACACATCCACACTTACTGAAATGGCACCCCCCCCCTCCCCCTGTATACACGCGAGGTAGCACTAGGAAAAGACAACAGAGGCCACATTCATTCACACTCAGTCTCTAGCTGTCATGTGTAATGCAGCAAAACTACAGCTCCCTTTCCACATCCAGGCCCCACAAAATTTTCCATGGTTTACCCCAAATGCTTCACATGCCCTGGTTCAATCCGTTGACCATGTCGACCCCGGTATACCACATCGTTCCAATTCACTCTATTCCTTGCATGCCTATCACCCTCCTGTATGTTCAGGCCCTGATCGCTGAAAATCTTTTTCACTCCATCCTTCCACCTCCAATATGGTCTCCCACTTCTCCTCATTCCCTCCACCTCTGACACATATATCCTCTTAGTCAATCTTTCCTCACTCATTCTCTCCATGTGGCCAAACCATTTCAATACACCCTCTTCTGCTCTCTCAACCATAATCTTTTTATTACCACACATCTCTCTTACCCTTTCATTACTTACTCGATCAAACCACCCCACACCACATATTGTCCTCAAACATTTCATTTTCAACACAACCACCCTCCTCCGCACAACCCTATCTATAGCCCACGCCTCGCAACTATATAACATTATTGGAACCACTATTCCTTCAAACATACCCATTTTTGCTCTCCAAGATAACATTCTCGCCTTCCATACATTCTTCAACGCTCCGAGAAGCTTTGCCCCCTCCCTCACACTGTGACTCACCAATGCTTCCATGGTTCCATCTACTGCTAAATCCACCCTCAGATATCTAAAACACTTCACTTCTGCCAGTTTTTCTCCATTCAAACTTACCTCCCAGTCAACTTGTCCCTCAACCCTACTGAACATAATAACCTTGCTCTTATTCACATTTACATTCAACAGTTTTCTTTCAGACCCTTTACCAAACTCAGTTACCAACTTCAGTTTCTCACCCGAACCAGCCACCAGTGCTGTATCATCAGTGAACAACTGACTCACTTCCCAAAGCCTCTTATCCACAACAAACTTTATACTTGCCCCTCTCTCCAAAACTCTTGCATTAACCTCCCTAACAAACCCCATCCAAAAACAAATTAAACAGCCATGGAGACATAACACACCCCTGCCGCAAACTGACATAAACTGAGAACCAATCACTTTCCTCTCTTCCTACTCGTACACATGCCATAAATCCTTGATAAAAACTTTTCACTGCTTCTAGCAACTTACCTCCCACACCATATACTCTTAATACCCTCCACAAAGCATCTCTATCAACTCTATCATATGCCTTCTCCAGATCCATAAATGCTACATACAAATCCATCTGTTTTTCTAAGTATTTCTCACATACATTCTTCAAAGCAAACACCTGATCCACACATCCTCTACCACTTCTAAAACCACACCGCTCTTCCCCAATCTGGTGCTCTGTACATGCCTTTACACTCTCAATCAATACCCTCCTGTCTAATTTCCTAGCAATACTCAACAAACTTATACCTCTATAATTTGAACACTCACCTTTATCCCCTTTGCCTTTATACAATAGCACTAAGCATGCATTCCACCAATCCTCAGGCACTTTACCATGAACCATACATACATTGAATATCCTTACTAACCAGTCAACAACACAGTCACCCCCTTTTTTGATAAAAGTCCACGGCATGTCCAGCCAAACCCGCCACCTTGCTGGCTTTCCTCTTCGCAAAGCTTTCACTAACTCTTCTCTGTTTACCAAACTATGTTCCCTGGCCCTCTCACTTCGCACACCACCTGAACCAAAACACCCTATATCTGCCACTCTATCATCAAACACATTCAACAAACTTTCAAAATACTCACTCCATCTTCTCACTTCACCACCACTTGTTATTACCTCCCCATTAGCCCCCTTCACTGATGTTCCCATTTGTTCTCTTGTCGTACGCACTTTATTTACCTCCTTCTAAAACATCTTTTTATTCTCCCTAAAATTTAATGATACTCTCCCACCACAACTCTCATTTGCCCTCTTTTCACCTCTTGCACCATTCTCTTGACCTCCTGCCCCTTTCTTTTATACATCTCCCAGTCATTCGCACTACTTCCCTGTAAAAATCGTCCAAACGCCTCTCTCTTCTCTCTCACTAACAATCTTACTTCTTCATCCCCCCACTCACTACCCTTTTCTAATCTGCCCACCTCACACTTTTTCTCATGCCACAAGCATCTTTTGCACAAGCCGTCACTGCTTCCCTAAATATATTCCATTTCTCCCCCACTCCCCTTACGTCATTTGCTCTCACCTTTTTCCATTCTGCACTCAATCTCTCCTGGTACTTCCTCACACAATTCTCCTTTCCAAGCTCACTTACTGTCACCACTCTCTTCACCCCAACATTCTCGCTTCTTTTCTGAAAACCTCCATATTAATATCCAAAAGTCTCTCTTTCACGCGCCTATCAATTAAAACGTAATCCAATAATGCTCTCTAGCCATGTCTCCTACTTACATACGTATGCTTATGTATATCTAACTTTTTAAACCAGGTATTCCCAATCACCAGAACTTTTTCAGCATACAAATTTACAAGATCTTCACCATTTCCATTTACAAAAGTGAACACTCCATTTACAACAATTATACCCTCAACTGTCACATTACTCGCCTTTGCATTCAAATCACCCATCACTGTAACCCGGTCTCGTGCATCAAAGCTGCTAACACACTCACTCAGCTGCTCCCAAAACACCTGCCTCTAATGATCTTTCTTCTCATGAACAGGTGCATAGGCACTAATAATAACCCATCTCTCTGCATCCACTTTTAGTTTTACCCATATCAATCTAGTTTACTTTCTTACACTCTTATCAAATACTCCCACAACTCCTGCTTCAGTTGTGGGAAATATATATATATATATATATATATATATATATATATATATATATATATATATATATATATATATATATATATAAACAAATATAGTGCATATGAATGTGCACTTTTCATATGACATAATGCCTTGTTTTGAATAAAGGAACGCTTCGCTTCACGGATAACGTGCTTGTAGCGATTATGTAATGGGAGCCAGAGGAAGGAGAGTTTTTCCAAGCCCGATATGCCTGCTCCCTTGCCGAAGTGGTCTTAGAACAGGATTGGTGAAGTCATCTTGGAGGAAGAGAGGATAAATGTTCCCGGCATTCCCTGCCTCCCTGCCAGATAACTCCTTTGACGTCATTACACCCACTTATCCATCGCAGACACTAATTACATATAATCCTTACCTTCAACACTTAACTAAGACCAATGCTCTTGAACATTTCCATAAACTCCAGACCGACAATATCGTATAGATGCTATATTGACGGTTCTCGCAACTCTGCCACTGGGAGGGCAGGAAGTATAGCCATTGTGATACGGTGATACCGGCACAAATCAAATCACAAATCTATTCCCGCAACAATAATCTCTGCTACACGTTTTGCGAAGACAGAAGCATCACCATAAAAGAGAAAGCAATTTACACAAGGAAAGTCTGAAAAGAAGTTGAGGTGCCAGTATCTACGCTTAGAAGGGGCTGCTGGAGGGGAAAGTGCCGCGAGAGTAGATACATTTATGAGAGTGTGATCAGATGAACCAATTGGAGGCGAGATTGTGTATTTACAGCAGGATGGACTAGAGGTGAAAAACAAATCCAGAATATTAGAGTGGTCACAGTGGTCAGGAATATGGGTAGGGTGGGAGATCATTTGTTCTAAATCATTGAGAATGGAGAACGTGAGGGCTTCAATCCCTCCACCATCCATATGGGAGGAATTCAACCATTCCCTATGGTGAACGTTGAAATCCCCGAGGTAGAGGATTTCGGTTCACGGGTGAGAGGATGTCACAGTCTCATGGCAAAAATTTAGATTGTCGATGATACAAAATTTATTTGGAAAGCCATTGGCGAAACAGGAAAAGTGTGGGAGTAGGGAGACAGGCCTTGAGCCACATAACATCGCAGTTTGGGAACCCAGTTTTTGCTCTCCGAAACAACGCTCTCCTCCACACATTCCTCATCACTCGCAGGACCTTCGCCCCCTACCCCACCCCATGACTCATTCCCTTCCATAGTTCGACCAGTCGCCAAGTCCACTCCCAGACATCCAAAACACTTCACTCCCTCCTGTCTATACACTACTGTATATAAACCAGCACATCTGACTATACATCTCTTGTAAACCCCATCATACCTGTCTATTTATACCTACTTTACAGCCCATCACGGCTTTAAATAATCTGCTGTGTAACCCACCACACCTGTCTATACCTTGCTGCAGAACCCACCACACCTGTCCACTAAGACACACTATCAAATATGTTATCACGTATGGTGCCTTTACCTCACTATATCTACCTACCTGCACCCACCCGACCTTCATCCCAGCACCAGTGTCTTCTATTTCCCATACCTTCACCCTAACATCTGCCTCTGCACCTCAGCACATGTGTCTGCACACATAACCTGTTTATGAACCCACCTCCTATATCTGTACCCACCGCCCGTCACTGTATCCACCTTTGTCTGGACCCACCCCAGTCTCTGTATCCACTTATGTCAGTACCCATCATCCGTGTCTGTTTCGCACCACAAGTGCCTTCATTCTACCATCCGTGTCTATACCAAGTCTCCAGCAACACCAACTGACTCAGGCATAGTGTCCAGCACCACCTACTGACTCATGTACTGAACCTCCAGCACCACCTGCTGACTCGTACTGAGCCTCCAGCACCACCTGCTGACTCATGTACTGAACCTCCAGCATCACCTGCTGACTCATGTACTGAACCTCCAGCATCACCTGCTGACTCATGTACTGAACCTCCAGCATCACCTGCTGACTCATGTACTGAGCCCCAGCACCACCTGCTGACTCATGTACTGAACCTCCAGCACCACATGATGACTCATGTACTGAACCCCAGCACCACCTGCTGACTAATGTACTGAACCCCAGCACCACCTGCTGACTAATGTACTGAACCCAGCACCACCTGCTGACTCATCTACTGAACCTCCAGCACCACCTGCTGACTCATATACTGAACCCCCAGCATCACCTGCTGATTCATGTACTGAACCTCCAGCATCACCTGCTCACTCATGTACTGAACCCCAGCACCACCTGCTGACTCATGTACTGAACCTCCAGCACCACCTGATGACTCATATACTGAACCCCAGCACCACCTGCTGACTAATGTACTGAACCCTAGCACCACCTGCAGACTAATGTACTGAACCCCAGCACCACCTGCTGACTCATCTACTGAACCTCCAGCACCACCAGCGGACTCATGTACTGAACCCCAGCACCACCTGCTGACTAATGTACTGAACCCCAGCACCACCTGCTGACTCATGTAGTGAACCCCCAGCACCACTGCTGACTCATGTACTGAACCCCCGGCACCATCTGCTGACTCATGTACTGAACCTCCATTACCACCTGATGACTCATGCACTGAACCTCCAGCACCACATGCTGACTCATGTACTGAACCTCCAGCACCACCTGCTGGCTAATGTACTGAACCCCAGCACCACCTGCTGACTCATGTACTGAACCTCCAGCACCACCTGCTGACTCATGTACTGAACCCCAGCACCACCTGCTGACTCATGTACTGAACCCTAGAACCACCTGGTGACTCATGTACTGAACCTTCAGCACCACCTGCTGACTCATGTACTGAACCCTAGAACCACCTGGTGACTCATGTACTGAACCTCCAGCACCACCTGCTAACTCATGTACTGAACCCTCATCACAACCAGCTGACTAATGTACTGAACCTCTAGCATCACCTACTGACTAATGTACCGAACCCCAGCACCACCTGCTGACTCATGTACTGAACCCTAGAACCACCTGGTGACTCATGTACTGAACCTTCAGCACCACCTGCTGACTAATATACTGAACCCCAGCACCACCTGCTGACTCATGTACTGAACCTCCAGCACCACCTGCTGACTTGTGGTGAACCCCCAGCACCACCTGCTGACTCATGTACTGAACCTCCAGCACCACCTGCTTACTCATGTACTGAACCCCAGCACCACCTGCTGACTCATGTACTGAACCCCAGCACCACCTGCTGACTCATGTACTGAACCCCCAGCACAACCTGCTGATTCAGACACTGAGTGTCTATCACCTGCTGACTCAGGCAATGAACTTCCATCACCACCTGCTGACTCATGTACTGAACCCCCAGCACAACCTGCTGATTCAGACACTGAGTGTCCATCACCTGCTGACTCAGGCAATAAACTTCCATTACCACCTGCTGACTCGGGCATTGAGCCTGTAGCACCAACTGCTGATTCAAGGAGGTTCAGTAAAGACTCCACCCAAAGTATAGCAAACTGCAATAGGTGGTGATGTCATGTGGTCAGCTGAGTCAGGGAAGGCTCGCTCGACCAAAGCCTTCAGACCAGCAGACGAACTTAAGGTCACTAACTACTTCTAATGACTCACTAACCCCAGTTTAAACCCCCCCCCCTCTCTCTCTCTCTCTCTCTCTCTCTCTCTCTCTCTCTCTCTCTCTCTCTCTCTCTCTCTCTCTCTCTCTCTCCCAATTCTTTCAGGAACATACAGTACCAACATAGAGAAGAGTGAAACACCACATTTAGTGTACAACTGTACAAAAGCGTAAAGAATTTCTTGTTTGACAAAAGGCAGAGCACTGAGGGAAGTGGGGAAATATATATACCCACCCAACACTGCAGAGTCAGCTAATAGTTCCTTAAAATCCTCCACTTGAGTGAATATATCATCGGCCTGGTTTGCCTGAACGTTGTCGGGTCCCACTACCATCATCAGGTCCTGGTGGCGGTCGTGGCGTTTGATAAACAATGAAGTCGTGCCGTCTTCCGGTAACACGTTTGTGGGTGACCGCACTAAATGGTCTACTCGTCCCTTAACCATGATTTGCAGGTTCTCTCTCCCTCTCTTTGTCTGGCCTAAACATTATGAAGGCAGTATAGTTAGCGAGCGTTCTCCGGGAGTATGAATCCCTTGACTGTGTCAAGCAGCCAGCGGTTTGTGGCGCCTCATGTGTGTAGCTGACGTCACTCCACAAGCAGCCAGACTCACTGACGTCACGCACACTTTCCTCCGCTTACTTCCGCATCCGAACAAGACTATTTGTCGACAATGGCCGGTAGTTACGATAGATCAGTCTATCTTTAAGAATCACTATATAAATTCATGATAATTACTCGAGATCTTACCATGCAATAAACCCAAGTGGCCCAACACGGTTAAGAGGCGGGAACACACTATGGTCTGGTGTCCACGAACACGAGCGGCACAGCCCATGGGTCCGTTGCCGGGGTGGCCGGCCTGCCGCCACTGTGCGCCGCCCGCCAGACCCCAGCCGCCAGGCCAAACTTACACCGTGCCGCTATGCCCCAGAGACCACGCTACCTACTTGCCCCATCGCCCATTATCTCTATTGCCTCAGCAGTCCCTCCAAATCCACCAGCTCCGCTCTCTTCCGCAGCCTCCAATAGCTCAGACAGGTGTCATCAGCCCAGGGAGGAGCCATCG
Source organism: Panulirus ornatus (assembly GCF_036320965.1). Lineage (NCBI taxonomy): Eukaryota > Metazoa > Arthropoda > Malacostraca > Decapoda > Palinuridae > Panulirus > Panulirus ornatus. Next base: position 19,132,358 of record NC_092253.1, read on the forward strand.
CTCGAGGCAAGAGCCATCGCTCCAGGAAGGAGCAAGCAGCCCAGACAAGAGCCATCAGTCCAGACAGAAGCCATCAGCCCAGGCGGGTGCTCTCGCTTCAGTCAGGTGCCATGAGCACAGACAGGAGCCATTGTCCCAGGCAAGAGCCATCAGTCCAGGCAGGAGCCAATTTTCCAAGCAGGAGCCATCATCCCAGGCAGGAGCCATCCTTCAATGTAGGAGACATTGTTCCAGGAGGGAGCTATTATACCAGGCAGGAGCCATCGTTCCAGGCAGGAGCCATCACTTCAGTCAGTAGACATTGTTCCAGGGAGGAGCTATCAGCCCAAGGGCCACACAATGCCACACTGAGGACATGAAGCAACATATACAGATATAACCTAAAGCGGCACACACACACACACACACACGTACAAAAAAAGGCGGACATACATACAACATCAGGTGAGGACCTGAACCTAGCTAGCACTACACGTGTCCACACGTCCTCTCAGGTAGAGCGAGGCTGTGCTGTCTTGACCCTGGCCAGTAGCCACCCACCCGGGTCAGTTATGCAGGATACTACTTCACATACATTTCCTTATTTTCCGAATGCATTAATGATGTTCTTTCACCAGGGATTCCATTAGGTACTTGTTGTAAGAAGAAAGTATGTTACCCTGGGGGCAAGTCGTTGTTCTACATATGGCCCTTCGAGACTCATCCTAGGAGTCATTAAGTACAGTATTTATCGCTTCATACAATGATGGTGATCTCACTCATAGACAATATTATCATATCCTTCTCGGGACCCAGAAAGTAGTCATATCTCGGGACCCAGAAAGTTGTCGTAGTCTTTCCTTGTACTCATGGCAACATTTCCACAACGGTAATTTTCTCAGGGATTCTTTCTCGTCTATCGCTCCACCAAAGAGTGATTTACCAGTTTAGTTTGCGTACCAAGCCCTCCTCGACTGACCGTGCCAACTCTTAACATTTCTGCTCCTTAAAAATAATGTCTGTGGTTCCCGGCAGTCAAGAACATAGTACAGATTAAGATTAGTTCTCAAGTATTCTTCACTCTGTTTGTCATAACAACTTCGCCTGCCTTAAAAGTTGTTCTTACACAATAATGCTTTTGTTTCGAGCGTAAAATGCTTTTTAATGTAGACTAATTATTATGCCTCCCTCACGCGCAAAATTGTGATCCTTTCTAATATATATATATATACATATATATATATATATATATATATATATATATATATATATATATATATATATATATTCATCATCCATTTAGTTTTGTTTATTATACTTTGTTGCTGTCTCCCGCGTTAGCGAGGTAGCGCAAAGAAACAGACGAAAGAATGGCCCAACCCACCCACGCACACATGTATATACATTAACGCCCACACACGCACATATGCATACCTATGCATTTCAATGTATACATATATATACATACACAGACATATACATATATACACATGTACATATTTATACATGATGCCTTCATCCATTCCGTCGCCACCCCGCCAAACATGAAATGGCACCCCCCTCACCTCGCGCGCGCGCGCGAGATAACGCTAAGAAAAGACAACAAAGGCCACATTCGTTCACACTCACTCTCTAGCTGTCATGTGTAATGCACCGAAAACACAGCTCCATTTCCACATACATGCCCCATAAAACTTCCCAAGAGTGAGCTTGGAAAGGAAACTTGTGTGAGGAAGTACCAGGAGAGATTGAGTGCAGAATGGAAAAAGGTGAAAGCAAATGACGTAAGGGAAGTGAGAGAGGAATGGGATATTTAGGGAAGCAGTGATGGCTTGCGCAAAAGATGCCTCTGGCATGAGAAAGTTGGGAGGTGGGCAAATTAGAAAGGGTAGTGAGCATGGGATGAAGAAGTAAGGTTGTTAGTGAAAGAGGAGAGAGAGGCATTAGGACGATTTTTTGCGAGGAAATAGTGCAAATGACTGGAAGATGTATAAAGAAAGAGGCAGGAGTCAAGAGAAAGGTGCAAGAGGTGAAGAAGAGGGCAAATGAGAGTTAGGGGAGAGAGAATAATCAAATTTCAGGGAGAATAAAAAGATGTTTGGGAAGGAGGTAAATAAAGTGCGTAAGACGAGAGAAGAAATGGGAACATCTGTGAAGGGGGCTATTGGGGGAGGTAATAACAAGTAGTGGTGAAGTGAGAAGGAGGTGGAGTTAGTATTTGGAATGTTTGTTGAATGCGTTTGATGAATGAGTGGCAGATATAGGGCGTTTTGGTCGAAGTGGTGTGCGAAGTGAGAGGGTCAGGGAGAGTGGTTTGGTAAACAGAGAGGTGGTGAAAGCTTTGCGGATGATGAAAGCCGGCAAGGCGGTGGGTTTGGATGGCACTGCATTGGAATTTATTAAAAAAAGGGTGTGACTGCGTTGTTGACTGGTTGGTGAGGATATTCATTGTATGTATGGTTCATGAAGTGCCTGAGGATTGGCGGAATGCATGCATAGTGCCATTGTACAGAGGCAAAGGGGATAAAGGTGAGTGTTCAAATTACAGAGGTATGAGTTTGTTAAGTATTTCTGGGAAATTATATGGGAGGGTATTGACTGAGAGGGTAAAGGAACGTAAAGAGCATCAGATTGGGGAAGAGTAGTGTGGTTTCAGAGGTGGTAGAGGATGTGTGGATCACGTGTTTGCTTTGAAGAATGTATGTGAGAAATACTTAGAAAAACAAATGGATTTGTATGTAGCATATATGGATCTGGAGAAGGCATATAATAGAGTTGATAGAGATGCTCTGTGGAAGGTATTAAGAGTATATGGTGTGGGAGGTAAGTTGCTAGAAGCAGTGAAAAGTTTTTATCGGGGATGTAAGGCATGTGTACGAGTAGGAAGAGAGGAAAGTGATTGGTTCCCAGTGATTGTCGGTTTGCGGCAGGGGTGTGTGATGTTTCTATGGTTGTTTAACTTGTTTATGGATGGGGTTGTCAGGGAGGTGAATGCAAGAATTTTGGAGAGAGGGACAAGTATGCAGTCTGTTGTGGATGAGAGGGCTTGGGAAGTGAGTCAGTTGTTCGCTGATGATACAGCGCTAGTGACTGATTCGCGTGAGAAACTGCAGTTGGTGACTGAGCTTGGTAAATTGTGTGAAAGAAGAAAGCTGAGAGTAAATGTGAATAAGAGCAAGGTTATCAAGTTTAGTAGGATTCAATAAAAAGTTAATTGGGAGGTAAGTTTGAATGGAGAAAAACTGGAGGAAGTGAAGTGTTTTAGATATATGGGAATGGATTTAGCAGCGGATGGAACCATGGAAGCGGAAGTGAGTCACATGGTGGGAGAGGGGGCAAAGGTTCTCGGAGCGTTGAAGAATAAGTGGAAGGCGAGAACGTTATCTTGGAGAGCAAAAATGGGTATGTTTGAAGGAACAGTGGTTCCAACAATGTTATATGGCTGTGAGGCATGTGCTATAAATAGGGTTGTGCGGAGGAGGGTGGATGTGTTGGAAATGAGATGTTTTAGGACAATATGTGGTGTGAGGTGGTTTGATCGAATAAGTAATAATAGGGTAAGAGAGATGTGTGGTAATTAAAAGAGTGTGGTGGAGAGAGCAGAAGAGGGTGTATTGAAATGGTTTGGTGACATGGAGAAGTGGGAGACCAAACTGGAGGTGGAAGGATGGAGTGAAAAAGATTTTCAGCGATCGGGGCCTGAGCATACAGGAGGGTGAAAGGCGTGCAAGGAATAGAGTAAATTGGAACGATGTGGTATACCGGGGTCGACGTGCTGTCAATGGATTGAACCAGGGAATGTGAAGCGTCTGGGGTAAACCATATATATATATATATATATATATATATATACCTTCCACAGAGCATCTCTATCAACTCTATCATATGCCTTCTCCAGATCCATAAATGCTACATACAAATCCATTTGCTTTTCTAAGTATTTCTCACATACATTCTTCAAAGCAAACACCTGATCCACACATCCTCTACCACTTCTGAAACCGCACTGCTCTTCCCCAATCTGATGCTCTGTACATGCCTTCACCCTCTCAATCAATACCCTCCCATATAGTTTACCAGGAATACTCAACAAACTTATACCTCTGTAATTTGAGCACTCACTCTTATCCCCTTTGCCTTTGTACAATGGCACTATGCACGCATTCCGCCAATCCTCAGGCACCTCACCATGAGTCATACATACATTAAATAACCTTACCAACCAATCAACAATACAGTCACCCCCTTTTTTAATAAATTCCACTGCAATACCATCCAAACCTGCTGCCTTGCCGGCTTTCATCTTCCGTAAAGCTTTTACTACCTCTTCTCTGTTTACCAAATCATTTTCCCTAACCCTCTCACTTTGCACACCACCTCGACCAAAACACCCTATATCTGCCACTCTGTCATCAGACACATTCAACAAACCTTCAAAATACTCATTCCATCTCCTTCTCACATCACCACTACTTGTTATCACCTCCCCATTTACGCCCTTCACTGAAGTTCCCATTTGCTCCCTTGTCTTACGCACCCTATTTACCTCCTTCCAGAACATCTTTTTATTCTCCCTAAAATTTACTGATAGTCTCTCACCCCAACTCTCATTTGCCCTTTTTTTCACCTCTGTGGAAGGTATTAAGAATATATGGTGTGGGAGGCAAGTTGTTAGAAGCAGTGAAAAGTTTTTATCGAGGATGTAAGGCATGTGTACGTGTAGGAAGAGAGGAAAGTGATTGGTTCTCAGTGAATGTAGGTTTGCGGCAGGGGTGTGTGATGTCTCCATGGTTGTTTAATTTGTTTATGGATGGGGTTGTTAGGGAGGTAAATGCAAGAGTCCTGGAAAGAGGGGCAAGTATGAAGTCTGTTGGGGATGAGAGAGCTTGGGAAGTGAGTCAGTTGTTGTTCGCTGATGATACAGCGCTGGTGGCTGATTCATGTGAGAAACTGCAGAAGCTGGTGACTGAGTTTGGTAAAGTGTGTGGAAGAAGAAAGTTAAGAGTAAATGTGAATAAGAGCAAGGTTATTAGGTACAGTAGGGTTGAGGGTCAAGTCAATTGGGAGGTGAGTTTGAATGGAGAAAAACTGGAGGAAGTGAAGTGTTTTAGATATCTGGGAGTGGATCTGTCAGCGGATGGAACCATGGAAGCGGAAGTGGATCATAGGGTGGGGGAGGGGGCGAAAATTTTGGGAGCCTTGAAAAATGTGTGGAAGTCGAGAACATTATCTCGGAAAGCAAAAATGGGTATGTTTGAAGGAATAGTGGTTCCAACAATGTTGTATGGTTGCGAGGCGTGGGCTATGGATAGAGTTGTGCGCAGGAGGATGGATGTGCTGGAAATGAGATGTTTGAGGACAATGTGTGGTGTGAGGTGGTTTGATCGAGTAAGTAACGTAAGGGTAAGAGAGATGTGTGGAAATAAAAAGAGCGTGGTTGAGAGAGCAGAAGAGGGTGTTTTTGAAATGGTTTGGGCACATGGAGAGAATGAGTGAGGAAAGATTGACCAAGAGGATATATGTGTCGGAGGTGGAGGGAACGAGGAGAAGAGGGAGACCAAATTGGAGGTGGAAAGATGGAGTGAAAAAGATTTTGTGTGATCGGGGCCTGAACATGCAGGAGGGTGAAAGGAGGGCAAGGAATAGAGTGAATTGGAGCGATGTGGTATACAGGGGTTGACGTGCTGTCAGTGGATTGAATCAAGGCATGTGAAGCGTCTGGGGTAAACCATGGAAAGCTGTGTAGGTATGTATATTTGCGTGTGTGGACGTGTGTATGTACGTGTGTATGGGGGTTGGGCCATTTCTTTCGTCTGTTTCCTCGCGCTACCTCGCAAACGCGGGAGACAGCGACAAAGTATAAAAAAAAAAAAAAAAAAAATATATATATATATATATATATATATATATATATATATATATATATATATATATATATATATAATGCAAATCGAATCCTGCTGTTCGACGCAGAGTGAGTGCGTGCGTTGGGCACAGCCAGCCAGTTCTGTAATGGGACCCACCACGGTGAGAGAGTCTGTGTCGCGTCACGAAAGGAGTCAACGTAACCTGACAGTCGATGGTCAATGTTAAAGGTTCGTGGGAACGTATACTTACTGCTCGAGTTAGGGAGACCGTTTGTGATTCTCTTGCTGAACTGTAACTTGACAGTTACTATCAATCACGTCAGTTAAGCTCAGGGTTGGTATTAAAGTGGAGTGTGACAACTTTGCACTGTTAACATCGATTTCGTTCACAAGAATCATCAGTCTGAAGTGATGAAAAGAAATGTAGCAACCGCTGTGCTGAAACAGTGGAAGCCAAGACATCTGTACTTCAGGAAGAGGTATACAGCAGAAGCCACGACTAGATGGAAGGAGACGATTCATGAGCGGGTTAAACCTGGTTGTACTGCAGACGACTTTCAGCAACCTGATACAGCAGTAGTAACATAGGTCTTGACGATCTAACCCAGCAATAGCAACAGGTAGACGAAGTAAGGCAGTGCCTGGCAGAGGGTTCAGAAAGGCAGTCAGCAGCCTTGGACGAAGTGAAATAACGGATGCAGGAGCAGGCAAGGCAGAAGTACGAGTTACAGTGGCAAGGAGAACGGTTGGATCAGGAGGGGAGGTCAGGGGCTCCACCAGCAGGTGAAATTAGTAGGCAAGAACAGAGTGACTGGACCAGCAAGGCAAGCTGAGACCCGACACGACTTGATGATACACATGGACCAAAATACTAAGTGGCTGGACCGCATGGAAGGTAAGATGCGACAGATTTGGCAACACATCCAGGAAAAGCTGTGGGGCACAGTGAAGTCAGGATAGAAGCGAAGGGATGGGTGGGCTTGGGGGCCAATCCTGTAACCTGAACCCTGAAGAGCTTGTATTTTCAGCAGGAACCAACCACACCTTGAGCGACTGCATGGCAGGCGTATTTGACCAACCTGAGCTGCTGCCAGAGGCGAACACCTGCACACTGGAAAAAAGCGCTCCTAAACTGGCCATGTGTTTGAAAGTAATTAGCACTGAGCTGGGGGAGGGGGGTTGGTTCTGCAACAACACCTCACTAGGAATACAGCAGAGACGTTACAGCATCGCCCACCAGAAGATGGCCTTCCACGCCGAGGGTCTACATGATCTAAAGGACTACATGGTCTACAGGTCTGCAGTCTTATCCCGTGTGATGGGTTCCAGACGTGTGCCAACTACACTAAGTTCAGCTGACTGGACGACTATATGTCGGTTGTGATTTAATACTATTTTTAAATCAGTGTTACATTAGCCAGCTCTCTCTCTCTCTCTCTCTCTGACATACGACTATATATACATATCGCCGAAGGTCACTCCTCACCTGTCTAACATGAGACAGTCCAGGTATGTACATGGTAAAAAAAAAAAAAAAATGGAATGCAGAGACAGTATACGAGACACTGTACCTGATCCTGTTGGAGGCGTGGAAACAAAGTTTACCAAACAGATAAGATGTCACCTGGTGTGTCCAGAGGAGTACATGATAGAAGGGAGGGATGGAAAAGATAAGCAGGAGGAGAGCGAGGTTAGGCTCACCTAATAAGAGGTAACATTAAGTTACAGGAAATATAATACATAATGGGAAGGGTAACTACAGGAAAGAAGTTCATTACAGGGCTGAGCATCTAAAATCCTCCACATAGTTTTAACGATTCAAAATAAAAAAAAAAATACAATTATAATAATACAGGAATAATCAGGTTGGTACAAGACATTGTATAACACACTTCTCATGAACAGCAAATTACTAACGAAGGATTAATCCTACTAGAGCAAAGACTAGGCGATCTAGGATCTGTGGGTGACAGAGTCAATCGTACTGTGGAGTTTGGATACCAGGAACCACAGGGCTTTGTCGTGAGAAGTTCTGAGAAACTTTCAGTGAAGGAGCAGGAGTATGGATACATCTACTAGAGCCTTAAATAATGAGGGGAGGTAAACAGAGAAGGAGGGAGAAATCCTTCGGTAAAAGAGGTTAAAAAGCAAATGAGGGTCGAGGTGTGCTGTGACGAGGTAATACGCTGTCCTCCAGTCGACCATCATTTGTAAAGTGTAAAAATGATTATAACAGAACGGTGATGTGATGGAGACGGACGGAATGATGGATAGACAAGGACAAAGCTGGGATAGAAATGAGGTGAGGCAGCTTACTGGTGCTGAAGAGGAGGAGAAGAGGTTGTGGAGGCGGCTGGCGGCCCGAGGTGATGTGGTCTTCACCTGCCTCACGACCTTCCCATTAACCTGACATCCTGTGGAAGAGACAACAAGGACATGCATTAAACTGACATCCTGTGGAAGAGACAACAAGGACAACCATTAACCTGACACCCTGTGGAAGAGACAACAAGGACATCCATTAACCTGACACCCTGTGGAAGAGACAACAAGGACATCCATTAACCTGACATCCTGTGGAAGAGACAAAAAGGACATCCATTAACCTGACACCCTGTGGAAGAGACAACAAGGACATCCATTAACCTGATACCCTGTGGAAGAGACAACAAGGACATCCAATAACCTGACACCCTGTGGAAGAGACAAAAAGGACATCCATTAACCTGACACAACCACACGAGGATGGACAACCATCCTGCTGCACACCACCACACTAGGATGGACAACCATCCTGCTGCACACCACCACACTAGGATGGACAATCATCCTGCTGTACACCACCACACTAGGATGGACAACCATCCTGCTGTACACCACCACACTAGGATGGACAACCATCCTGCTGTACACCACCACACTAGGATGGACAACCATCCTGCTGTACACCACCACACTAGGATGGACAACCATCCTGCTGTACACCACCACACTAGGATGGACAACCATCCTGCTGTACACCAACACACTAGGGATGGACAACCATCCTGCTGTACATCACCACACTAGGATGGACAACCATCCTGCTGTACACCACCACACTAGGATGGACAACCATCCTGCTGTACACCACCACACTAGGATGGACAACCATCCTGCTGTACACCACCACACTAGGATGGACAACCATCCTGCTGTACACCAACACACTAGGGATGGACAACCATCCTGCTGTACACCACCACACTAGGATGGACAACCATCCTGCTGTACACCACCACACTAGGGATGGACAACCATCCTGCTGTACACCACCACACTAGGATGGACAACCATCCTGCTGTACACCACCACACTAGGATGGACAACCATCCTGCTGTACACCACCACACTAGGATGGACAACCATCCTGCTGTACACCACCACACTAGGATGGACAACAATCTTGCTGTACACCACCACACTAGGGATGGACAACCATCCTGCTGTACACCACCACACTAGGATGGACAACCATCCTGCTGTACACCACCACACTAGGATGGACAACCATCCTGCTGTACACCAACACACTAGGGATGGACAACCATCCTGCTGTACACCACCACACTAGGGATGGACAACCATCCTGCTGCACACCACCACACTAGGGATGGACAACCATCCTGCTGTACACCAACACACTAGGGATGGACAACCATCCTGCTGTACACCACCACACTAGGATGGACAACCATCCTGCTGTACACCACCACACTAGGATGGACAACAATCTTGCTGTACACCACCACACTAGGGATGGACAACCATCCTGCTGTACACCACCACACTAGGATGGACAACAATCTTGCTGTACACCAACACACTAGGGATGGACAACCATCCTGCTGTACACCACCACACTAGGATGGACAACCATCCTGCTGTACACCACCACACTAGGGATGGACAACCATCCTGCTGTACACCACCACACTAGGGATGGACAACCATCCTGCTGTACACCACCACACTAGGATGGACAACCATCCTGCTGCACACCACCACACTAGGATGGACAACCATCCTGCTGTACACCAACACACTAGGGATGGACAGCCATCCTGCTGTACACCACCACACTAGGATGGACAACCATCCTGCTGTACACACATAATAACTTGACGTCTTCAGATGGAAGTGTGGTTGTTTATCTCGTTAGATTACCTGTAGGATGGAGGACGGCTTATGTGAGATGGGAGGTTGTAGGTCAGACCGGGTCTGGCGGAAGCTGGAGGACGAGGAGCAGGAGGAGGTCAACGTGTTTTGTGATGCTGCTCAGGGATCTCATGCACCACCACACTCGGTAAGGTGGCATAACCTAGTGTTAGGATCACAGGCAACACAGGGACTTCAGGCTCACAAATCTGGTAGATGCCGGGGGTGATAGATAGATAGTTCCCGCCGTTATTATGAAAAAAAAGCAGTTTTCACATGTGGTCAGAGAAAGTGTTACTTCCACCACGGGCAGAGGAGGCGGCAGCCAGCTCCGCTCCCCCGCGCCATCGCTGCCAAGCACAGCTCAGTCCACACACCACCGGGAGCCCACGGACGCTGCTGGACACTCGCTACATCAGCGACCGACACGGTGAAAGTGAAGGCAGGAGGAGCCGAGCCTGGGTGGCGCGTCAGTGGCCGGGGACGAACACTTCCACAATGGAAGACACAAAAGCCACACCCCTGCAGGCTAGTGAAAGACACAGGACATGCCAGCTGTACGAGGACCTGCCTCTGGGGGGGGGGGTTGGAGGGAGGGCTGCAGGCCCTAGGGTGGTAGGGGGGTCGGGAGGGAAGGCTGCAGTCTCTGGGGTGGGGATGGGGGGAGTGTCTGCGGCAAGCGTCCGGCCACAAGGTCTTCGTTATGGCGAAAGCAAGGCAACGACCCTGGCTGTTGCTACTAGCAACAGTTGCTTGGCGACTCACGCCCAACACTCCAGAGATATCAACCGGCAGCTGACGCTGTGGTACACAGGGACACCAGCTATACTGTGTGTGTGTGTGTGTGTGTGTGTGTGCAGGAGAAAATAATACAGACAAAAAGTGTTACCATAACCAAGCATCACCACCGCCCGTCATGGCATGCCGTGCTTGCATTATTGATCGCCTCAACCTGGCAATACACCCAAGTCCTCTCGTCGTCGCCCCTCGAGCTGTGCACACTCAGCGCCGCCCCGGAGCACCGGGGTAGATGAGTCAGCCGGTTTCCCCTCTACCCCTACATCGCCTTCGTCACTCACGTCTCTCCTCCGCAACACTTCAGGGATCCCTGCAACACTCACGTCTCTCCTCCGCAACACTCCAGGGATCCCTGCAACACTCACGTCTCTCCACCGCAACACTCCAGGTATCCCTGCAACACTCACGTCTCTCTTCCACAACACTCCAGGGATCTCTGCAACACATGAGCTTCCAGTACCCACCGCAACACTCCAGGTTTCCCTGCAACACTCACGTCCGTCCTCCGCAACACTTCAGGGATCCCTGCAACACTAATGACCCTCAGGTACCCGCCGCAACACTCCAGGGATCCCTGCAACACTCATGACCCTCAGGTACCCGCCGCAACACTCCAAGGATCCCTGCAACATTCACGTCCATTTCCCTGAAGTCCCCATTGATGAAAGCATCACGTATCTAAGGAGGAAATTGCCTGATCTCAACCTTGCCTTGCCCCTGCCCATTAAAACTTTCATTAACTTCGTAGAACTGTGCGTTTCCAATAATGTTTTCCAAGATGATGAAGGTAATCTCTATAGACAGAAATCTGGTCCTGCCATGGGAAATCCACTTAAGTCTTATTCTCAGTAATCATCAATGGAATATTCTGAGAATATTCTAACTTCAATCAAAAAATCATCCGGAAGTCTGGCTTAGACAGTTGATGATGTGTATTGCCTTTGCACATTTTCCCAAGATTGTGATGTCTTCTTTAATGAATTAAATAACATCCATTCAAGATGGAATGGGAAAAAGAAGGCAAACGACTCTTTCTTGATGTGTTGATAACCAAAGAATCTCATCATATGTACTTTAAGATGTATAGAAAGCCTATCAACTTTGAGAGCTATATTCATTATTTTTCAAAACACGATCCTTCTACAAAAATGTCAGTAGTTCTATGTTTTTAAGAGCACTACGGATATGTGATCCCATAGGCCTGGTGGGCGAATGTAGTCAGTCACATACCAAAGTATCTTTAGACATTTATTTTATACCAAATGCTTTGTGACCAAAGCTTACTGGAAAGCTAGGAAGATATTTTATGCTTTTTGTAACAAAAATGTGACAAAGTGAGGTTAGGTCTAAATGTTAGTGTTGCCCTATTCTCCCAACTTGGCTAATCTAAGACATGTTACTAAAAAACAGCGCTTGTAATGTCGCCTTCCGGTACAATAACACTATCAGTGAGACCTTACTATAAAGTAGGCCACATCATTTAACAATTGTGAATGTTTATGTCGTCAAATGTAAGGCATGTAAAGATATATACAATGGCCAAACCTGGAAAAGAGTAACGGAGAGATGTTACTGGCACCGTCATGCAGTACGCAGGGATGACCACAAAAATGCGATCGCTAAACACTGTCATATTAGCGCCTGTACACCTTAAAATCAAGGTATTCTACACCCCTCTGCTGCTGATTATGCTGCCCGCAACGTCATTGAATCTGTCTTAATTGCTAATACTAAGAATAATTTGTCCTCAGGAAATCCCAAAGCCCAATCTATCATCAACCAAATCATTATGAGAAAACTTACAAAAAAACGAAAAATATAAGAAAAGTGGTCCCTGACACATCCAGCTACCCAGGTCAACAACCCTTGCCACTTAACTCAATTTAACCACTCCCTTTTACAGTTACTGTCGGTCAGGTCAGTGTGTTGTCTAGTTTGGTAGACGCCGGACGCTACTTCTGTTGTGATGTTGAGATTGAAATAACTGTATTAAGTAATGGCACCTGATGAGGTAGACTGTCTCCACGAAAAATGTCGTGCAACATGTATAGAAAAATTACATGTTAAATGAAATGATCGGCACTACAGAAGTGCAATTTCAACTTATATATATATATATATATATATATATATATATATATATATATATATATATATATATATATATATATATTCTTTTCTTTTTCTTTTATACTATTCGCCATTTCCCGCATTAGCGAGGTAGCGTCAAGAACAGAGGACTGGGCCTTTGAGAGAATATCCTCACGTGGCCCCTTCTCTGTTCCTTCTTTTGGAAAATTAAAAAAAAAATGAGAGGGGAGGATTTCCAGCCCCCCGCTCCCTTCCCTTTTAGTCGCCTTCTACGACACGCAAGGAATACGTGGGAAGTATTCTTTCTCCCCTATATATATATATATATATATATATATATATATATATATATATATATATATATATATATGTATATATATATAATCGTTGTTTCCAGAGAGAGAGAGAGAGAGAGAGAGAGAGAGAGAGAGAATAAAACATATACATCGATAGAAATATATAGATAAAGATGACAAAAACACAAACATATGTCAACACCCGAATTTCAATATTCATTAGTATAAAGTTTTGACAGTCGTGGTAAAAAAGAGAGAAAAAAAAAGAAAAGGCACATTACAGTATGAACTCGGTTGAGCAGCTTAAGGTGACCGAGGGAAAGACTTAGTGCAACAATCTCTGGTGACCTGAAGCCTAGCCAACAGGCACACAAACAATATAAATTATAAACAAATTTCTATGAATTATAAGCTAGACTTTCGACTCTATATGACTTGGGAAATTATGAATCTAAAATTTCACAGGTCACCGATGCGTGCCATCAGGAATACTAGGTTAAATTATGGTCACCATCTTGATAATGGAGACGACACAATGCAGACCATAGCTACCAAGATATTCTCCTACTGACCCACAAATCCCGTGAGAGCCGAAAAAAAGACAAATCTATCTAGCTTAGAAAAGGTTAAGAGGTCATCTAATACAGGGATCCTACATCATTAATGGCTTCTACAATTTCGATCAAAAAGGCTACTTAAGGACACCTTTGTCTGACTTCACTTGTAGTGATGGTCACAAACTCGTGGGTCAACGTTATTTCTCGAATGAGGCGAAGTTTTTTTTTTCTCAATAGAATTAACATAACATTTTATAAGTAAAGCAGCACCAGAGATAAGTGTAACAGCACATGATCAATAATTCGCTGCAAAGCCACGACTGACATTACTAGCGTCCTCTTGTGTACTACATGAAGATTTACGGTTTTTTTCTGTTTTTCTACTGTCGCCACAATATTCCACGAGTTACAGTCATCCTTCACTGACACTAACACCCTCGTTATGACCAAAAGGTGTGTTGCTAATGGGAATCCTTTCTATTCCCCTGTAATAAAACGAACTTTGGGATCACAACCATAAAGTAAACCTTGGGATCACAAACATAAAGTAAACCTTGGGATCACATCCATAAAGTAAACCTTGGGATCACAAACATAAAGTAAACCTTGGGATCACAACCATAAAGTAAACCTTGGGATCACAACCATAAAGTAAACCTTGGGATCACAACCATAAAGTAAACCTTGGGATCACAACCATAAAGTAAACCTTGGGATCACAACCATAAAGTAAACCTTAGGATCACAACCATAAAGTAAACCCAGGGATCACAACCATAATCTGATACAAAGTCGTGTTGAAAGGAATGTCATGAAATACTTTAGTTATAACTGTTGTGTTACCTGAAACATGACAACTGCTGAAGCTGTAACATTGGTTTGCTTGGAGACGATGTCTTCTGATGAGATAAATGTGCTGTTAGCTTGAAGACAATGACTAATAAAGCTATAACTGATTAGCTTAAACATGGTATAACCTTACAAAAGCCTGAGAACCTTACAACAGGTATGAACACCTTGCATATGAAACATCCTCGTAAACAAACTCCGTCCTAAAGAACAGGAAAACAATAATTTCACACACATCAGGAGGCGAGGTTACCCCGTACGGCTACAAATACAGTATATTCCCCTCCTTTTCATGAGTGGGCCAACACTCATCCTCCTCCTCGCTGCACATCTGCAGAGATGAGAACATGGCTTTTCAGGAGATATTGGAAAAATAAGTCGGTAATGATCGGAGCAGAACAGCAGCAATCTGTATAATAACATGAGAAACTATGACAAGAAGCACTGCATGCGTGACGAAATTATAGTCGATTAAATTATTGTCATGTGATGTTTGAGTCCGTCACACAGGGAACTGAGGAGAGACTGGATCATCTCCCGTGTTGAACACCTCCCTCCCCTGGCCAGTGGTCAAAGTTACCCTCACCCTACATGAATCTAGGAAACTCATGATACACTCATAAGCCTTGATCCTTCCTCAACTTTCATGAGCCCTCGCCTCATGCAGCCACATCTGTGTACACGGATCATGAGCCCTCGCCTCATATGGCCACATGCGTACACAGATCATCAGCCCTTGCCTCATATGGCCACATGCGTACACAGATCATCAGCCCTTGCCTCATATGGCCACATGCGGACACAGATCATGAGCCCTCGCCTCATATGGTCACATGTGTACACAGATCATGAGCCCTCGCCTCATATGGCCACACGTGTACACAGATCATGAGCCCTCGCCTCATATGGTCACATGTGTACACAGATCCTGTGCAAAGTCATGATCCAAAAGGTAATTAGAGGAACGATGATACCATGTAAGGAGAAATGTGAATACAATACTTATACACAGGAGTTGTGACGGAGAGATTCCTCTGACGCTACAAACCAAAGTATCTCACTAACACTGGGGCTGGCTAACCACAGGAGTAATTGCTCCAGAACGACCGATTGGCTTCCTTGGCGGCTAAGCCAAGCGGGTGTGCATGTCCTCCAAGGCTCGACTCACATGTCTTTGTGATTTTCATGCACGTGAAACATGCTGGCCGTACAGTGTGTTGCTGTGTGTGTGAAGGCCTCTGACATGTACATATAACAAGTTGGATCATCTGAAGATTCACACCCCAACATTTTTCTCGGCTAGGTTGTTACGTTAGGTTAGGTTAGCTTATATCATGATACAAAACCTAATTCACTTTAATCTAACTTAACCTAACCTAATCGTAACTTAAGTTATCCCGGCTTAGCAAAACATTGGGGGAAAGGGAAATCTTCAGCTGATTCACGTAAGAGATGGTAATGTCAGGCAGGCATGAGAGAAAAACCCCTGAAATGTGTCAAAAGTTATCTGTATGGAAGAGAACAGATGACGCGTTCCTGGAGCAGCGTCTAATGTTGAAGGATTGCTAGTGGAGTCGTGTACAAGTTAAGTGTCTGGTCCACTGACATTCACTGCCTGCCCAGACAACCCAAACCTTACTTCAACATATCTACTCAGGCAACAAACTTGAGTTGACCGAGAGGAAAAGTGACAAAAAAAAAAGCAGGAACTATCAAACAAAAGAAATTTGAATCCAAAAAACTGAGATCAACATAAATTCTACTGTGAACTACGTTATCGAGAAAATATAATACAACCTCGTAACTAACCATCATACCTATTACAAAAAAGTGAAAAGTGTTTTTCTAGAAAAACAAAATATTCATTGGCAAATATAAACATAGTATTAAGAAAATAGAATGTTTAAGCAGATTCTTTATACTGACCAGTTATGAAACATTAAGACAAGTGACTAAACCTGTAAAGGCAGAGACAGTCATAATTTCATGAGGCTCAGAGCAGTGTACGAGAGACAGTATACAGACATGATGTATAGAAAGGTCACAGAGACCCTAGATCTACCTTATCAAAGTTGTAATAGCGGCAGAAACGAGAAACAGGCGTCAGAATGGGAGACGCAGAAAAGTAAACATAGACATGTATAGTTTACACGTAATTAAGCAGACGCAAATGTCACTCGTGGCCTCGAAGCAAACTATTCGTCGTCAGTTGGTTATCCTGTCCACCAGGGAATTCCAGTTTCTTTAACTGGTCAACCGAATTATGTTTACATTTCTGCTGAAGAAAAATCACTGCCTCATTCCAAGTCAAACGTTTACCCAAAAGTCTGTATCCAGTACTTTAGCAGGTGGGATCACAGTGAGGTGAGAACGAGGTGAGAACAAGAAGTGTACAACTAGATATTCTGAGAAATAGAAAACGGGTTGCAGGATATTGGAATTATGGAAGTGAGTGCCATGGTTTAGCTTCACAGTAACTAGCAAAATCAAAAAGTGTGAAAGAAGTAGTAAATTACTCATGTATTCGCACTCACTCTTACGTCCGCTTTCATATCTTCGTGCGTGCAGTGCGCTTGACAGTTATTTGGTTTGTACACTAACATGAACCACTGGGAGATGCGGTTGTGCCGTGAGCTGGGTGGCGGGCCCGCCGGGTTCCGTGGCTGGGTGGGTGGGTGGCAATAAACTGGGGTAAGGCTGGGTCCGCCGCCGGGGGGTGGCGCGGCACGTGGCTCAGCCACACAGATGCCAACAACACATTACCACAATGTTTTCAGAGTTCCCTTGTAAACAAACGACCATGTTTATATTTCCAGATTCCAGCTTTACTTGCGAACGCACAAGTCATGTGTGGGACTAATGTAAACGTCACCAGGTGAATATCAGACGTGACATTTTAACTCATACAAGTGAACGATATGGCAAGGCCATCCGTACACCGACCGACTCCACGCACAGCCACACTGACCTTCATATCCTGTGTTTAAAGGGGATGATTGAACGCATTCATACACCTTCCTTGTACACACGAGGCAAATCGTATATTCAGGGAGTTTCTTACTGTAAAAAGGGAGTCTAACTGTTATTTACAGTTAAGGAGACATATACTGCGCCTGGGACGATGTATCTAGACGGCTTTAACCGTCCGAAAACATGGCCTCATGCAACCGAGTCGGTCGGTCGGTCGGGCGGGCGGGCGGGAGATGCATAGCGCACTGGGTTGGATGATATGGCTGCGTCCTTTACCTTCACCCCCTCCTCCTCCACCATCGGGCTATAGGGTACCGCTTTAGTTCCATGGCATGGCAGGTACTCCACCCTTACAGTAGGAGGTAACGGGAGCCTGCAAGCTACTATGGACTGGGGTAAACAGCCGCGAGGGCCACCACAGGCGAAGGACTTAGTACCGTTCTATAAACGAGCCGGTTATCAGTATCTCTACGATAAGAGATGCCATGGGAGGACTCCGCCATATATGGTGGTTTCCTCACACTGTTGCCACGTTTAACCTTCGGTTAAAATTAGGTATGAGCGGCCTGATGAATCCATCCGCTCCCTTCACCAGCCCTTACCACTGACGCCAGTAAACGCACTAACTCCTCCACCAGATACAGATCTGCCACTATTTCTACTGTATCCCAGCAACACGACAAGAACATTAATTCCTATATCATAATCTACAAACTCCCTTCTCATGTCCATTAGGAGTCCTCTCTAGACCATATTCAACTACTTCCTGGCCACGTCTTCACCCGCCTGGCTTGATACGTGCTTACTCCTGTAACCCTTGACCCTACCACGCCCCTCCTACCATACCCCATGACTCAGGTACCTACCTTACCATACCTCCTCGATCGTTCCCCACGACTTCCGTAACTTATCGTACCTCCGCAACCTGTACCCATGATTCCTCTCACCCTACCACACCTCTCCTAGCCGTACATGACTCCCCTGCCGTACCACACCTCTCCTAGCCGTACATGACTCCCCTGCCGTACCACACCTCTCCTAGCCGTACATGACTCCCCTGCCGTACCACACCTCTCCTGGCCGTACATGACTCCCCTGCCGTACCACACCTCTCCTAGCCGTACATGACCCCCCTGCCGTACCACACCTCTCCTGGCCGTACATGACTCTCCTGCCGTACCACACCTCTCCTGGCCGTACATGACTCCCCTGCCGTACCACACCTCTCCTAGCCGTACATGACCCCCCTGCCGTACCACACCTCTCCTGGCCGTACATGACTCCCCTGCCGTACCACACCTCTCCTAGCCGTACATGACTCTCCTGCCGTACCACACCTCTCCTGGCCGTACATGACTCCCCTGCCGTACCACACCTCTCCTAGCCGTACATGACTCCCCTGCCGTACCACACCTCTCCTGGCCGTACATGACTCCCCTGCCGTACCACACCTCTCCTGGCCGTACACGACTCCCCTGCCGTACCACACCTCTCCTGGCCGTACATGATCCCCTGCCGTACCACACCTCTCCTGGCCGTACATGACTCCCCTGCCGTACCAGACCTCTCCTGGCCGTACATGACTCCCCTGCCGTACCACACCTCTCCTGGCCGTACATGACTCCCCTGCCGTACCACACCTCTTCTGGCCGTACATGACTCCCCTGCCGTACCACACCTCTCCTGGCCGTACATGACTCCCCTACCGTACCACACCTCTCCTGGCCGTACATGACTCCCCTGCCGTACCACACCTCTCCTGGCCGTACATGACTCCCCTGCCGTACCACACCTCTCCTGGCCGTACATGACTCCCCTGCCGTACCACACCTCTCCTGGCCGTACATGACTCCCCTGCCGTACCACACCTCTCCTGGCCGTACATGACTCCCCTGCCGTACCACACCTCTCCTGGCCGTACACGACTCCCCTGCCGTACCACACCTCTCCTGGCCGTACATGACTGCCGTACCGTATCTTCGCTAGCCGTCTTCCCGAACACTAATATGCATGCAGCGTAGCAGACTGGCTTTCTCAGAGGAAGGAGAGAGAGGTATTATATGGTGAAGCATCTGACTAGCTTTCTCAGTGGAAGGAGAGAGAGGTATTATATGGTGAAGCATCTGACTGGCTTCACGTGTGTAGTGGTGTTCCAAAAGACTCAGTCTCGAGAGCCAGACTTTTCATCACCTACATAAATGCCCTGGAGACAGGAGGGCTCGCCAGTACAATCTGGGAAACACAACCAACTCACTGAGTCAGAGGAAGACTGCCTGAAGACTGAGAGGGATCTAGATATACTGGTAGAGTCGTAGACAGAGAAATGACAAATGGATCTCAATATAAGCAAATGCACAGTTATGCACTTTGGTGCTAAAACATGAGTACATAACGCTTGGTAAACCTCTACGAGAAGTTGAAGATGATGACTGAGTGATAATCAGTAATGACCTTAAATATGGCAAACAATTTCTACCTTCATATAGTAAAGCCAAGTAGGTTTCATAGCGAGAAATGTAAACAACAAAGGATAAGATACTCGCCCTTTACAATGCATTGGTTAGACCTCATTTAGATTGTTGTTCAGTTCTGGTCACCAAACCTGGTCAATGGTGAAGAGCAACTTGACCAAAGTGAAAAAAGGAGCAACTAAACTAAACACTTCACTCAGACATGAGTCTTACACGGTAAACAAAACATCTAAAACAATCACAAACTTCAGGTGACCAAATGTATCGTACAACAACTGCTTCACCTTCGACGGAGCTTGAGCGATTATAAATAACAGGATGAAGGTAGGGAAGATGTAACAGTAAAGTGGGTAGAAGTTCCTTCACATGTTGAGCAGTCCGAGTGCTAGAACAAACTCCCTCCCAGTGTGGTGTATGACTAAATTACCCTCAAATCAAAAGGCCACACAAATATTTTACTGCGATTTGTTATCAATAAACTATCCAGGTCACCACTATTCATGTCTGTTTTTCTTGAGTACACTTGAGCACATGTCATTACTCTGGTATGTACCTTTTCTATTCCATACTTTCCTATGATATTTTCATGGCAGTATTTTCTCCCTAGACAGAATACTGCTTTTCTCTCATCTTTTTCCTGCCGGCAGTTGAGCCGGAAGGACAGGTGGGTGAGTAGTTAGCTTCTGCTTAGCTATCCTCTTTCTGTCACTATATTCTGGGGTCACTAGAGCAAATAATATCGTTAACAACTATCATCATCATCAGGTCTCGTGTTATCTATCCTTCCCATGACACAGCACAGCGGAAGCTGCAGCTGGGTGAAGCCTAGGATCGGCTATGACGAACATTCTCTCTCTCTCTGCCCTCAACACTTGATGTTCCCAGACACTTGTCTCGTACAGTCGAACTCGTGTGTTTGTGTGTAGCCCTCACCATGAGTCAGATGTCTAGCAAGCTCATACAACAAGACTGGAAATCCATAACCTACAGCCAGGTGACATGCTGGCTGCTCTGCTTGTTCCTGCTAACGTACTCTCCTCCAGGAACAGTGCCGACTTACACAGTGACTCCGACCCATTTTCTGGCTCCTATGAACGACCCGTGAGCGAGAAAGGTGGGCTGCTGGAGGGCGCCCTCTTCCTTATCTTAACGTCTGTAACAGAAAACTTATGGAAACCATCACACGAGATACAACTGCAAACCATTCATAGTAATATGACCAATATCAGGGGTTGGGAGTAGTATGACCAATATTAGGGTTTGGGAGTAGTATGATCAATATCAGGGGTTGGGAGTAGTATGACCAATATCATGGGTTGGGAGTAGTATGACCAATATCAGGGTTTGGGAGTAGTATGATCAATATCAGGGGTTGGGAGTAGTATGACCAATATCAGGGGTTGGGAGTAATATGACCAATATCAGGGGTTGGGAGTAGTATGACCAATATCAGGGGTTGGGAGTAGTATGACCAATATCAGGGGTTACGAGCTGTAGTTTTGGTGCATTACACATGACAGCTAGAGACTGAGTGTGAACGAATGTGGCCTTTGTTGTCTTTTCCTAACGCTACCTCCTGCACATGCGGGGGAGGGGGTTGTTATTTCATGTGTGGCGGGGTGGCGATGGAAATGAATAAAGGCAGACTATGAATTATGTACATGTGTATATATGTATATGTCTGTGTGTGTATATATATGTATACGTTGAGATGTATAGGTATATATATTTGCGTGTGTGGACGTGTATGTATATACATGTGTATGTGGGTGGGTTGGGCCATTCTTTCGTCTGTTTCCTTGCGTTACCTCGCTAACGCGGGAGACAGCGATAAAGTAATATATATATATATATATATATATATATATATATATATATATATATATATATATATATATATATATATATATATCCAGGCCCCACAGACCTTTCCATGGTTTACCCCAGACCTTCACATGCCCTGGTTCAATCCATTGATGGGACGTTGACCCCGGTATACCACATCGTTCCAATTCACTTTATTCCGTGCACGACTTTTACCTTCCTGCATGTTCAGGCCACGATCACTCAAAATCTGTTTCACTCCATCCTTCCACCTCCAATTCCCCTGTTAACTTCCACGTAAGCTTACTTCAGCACTAGCATGTATTTTTCTTTCATTTCTTATCTCCCGTCGGCTGTTGTTATTAGATAGAGTGTTAGTGAGCCTTCCACCATATTAATCTTTAGCTCAGCGATCTTACCTTAGTATATATACATATTTGCATATAACCTGGTCCTCTGGTATTCGTATCTCTTGTATACTCTTATGTATGATCAACACCATCATCGCTATTACTTCAACTACTACCACTGCTATTACTGCCACAACAACAACAACAACAACAACTAATACTACTATTACTACAACCATAAACACTTCCATCAACAATATCACTACCACCAAAACTACCAACACCAGTGCTACTACTACTACCACTTTCATTACTTCCACCACTACTGCTACTACTACTACTACAGGCTCTACTACCAGCACGATCTCCACCCCTACCATCACTACCATCCCTACCACCACTACCACCATTACCATCTCTACCCTCCCTACCACCACTACCACCACTACCATCCCTACCACCACTACCAACATTACCATCACTACCCTCCCTACAACCACTACCATCACTACCACCACTATCATCACTACCACCACTACCATCACTACCACCACAACCATCACTACCACCACAACCATCACTACCACCACTACCATCACTAACACCACGACTATCACTACCACCACTACCATCCCTACCACCACGACCATTACTACCACCACTACCATTACTACCACCACTACCATCACTACCACCACTACCATCCCTACCACCACTACCAAACCTACCACCACTACCATCACTACCACCACAACCATCCCTACCATCACTACCACTATTAAAAGCACTGAACTTCTGGCCTACAATTTCCAACCATCGCTATTCTAAACTCGACCCATCTCGCTTCTCTTCCCCAGTCTGACAATTCCATCTCTCAAGCCCCTGCCATCTCTCTCGACGTGTCAGGAGAGACTTGTGATAATTTGTTCCCGTCTCCTGCAGCCAGTTATTCTGTCATCAAAGCTGAGGCAGCCCCAGGATGGTGGTGCAGCCCCAAGTATGGTCCCCCCTCAACACCTTGCCTGCTGCTCTCCTCACTGTGTGAACTCGTTTGAACAGCACTCACCACCCACATGGTCTCTAAACACTCCTCCCCACCACCCACCCACACGCTCTCCAGACACTGCTTGCTACCCACCACCCACCCACACGCTCCCCACCACCCACCCACGCGCTCCCAAGACACTCCTACCCACCACCCACCCACGCACTCCCCAGACACTGCTACCTAACCACCACCCACCAACACGCTCCCCAGACACTGCTACCCACCACCCACAACGTACGTGCACAATGGTCCACAACGTACGTGCACAATGGTCCACAACGCACGTACACAAGGTTCACAACGTACGTACACACTGGTCCACAACGTACGTACACAAGGTCCACAACCCATCCCGCCGTAAATAATATCACTTTGCAGGTGACCGGTCACTACACGATGTAGCCAGTGTGATAGAGGACGTGTGATGCCCCTGACATTAACACTCTTCTTATGCCATGCAGTCCACAACGACAAGTCATGATGATGCCATGCAGTCCACAACGACAAGTCATGATGATGCCATGCAGTCCACAACGACAAGTCATGATGATGCCATGCAGTCCATAACGACAAGTCATGATGATGCCATGCAGTCCACAACGACAAGTCATGATGATGCCATGCAGTCCACAACGACAAGTCATGATGATGCCATGCAGTCCATAACGACACGTCATGATGCCATGCAGTCCACAACGACAAGTCATGATGATGCCATGCAGTCCATAACGACAAGTCATGATGATGCCATGCAGTCCATAACGACACGTCATGATGCCATGCAGTCCACAACGACAAGTCATGATGATGCCATGCAGTCCACAACGACAAGTCATGATGATGCCATGCAGTCCATAACGACAAGTCATGATGATGCCATGCAGTCCATAACGACACGTCATGATGATGCCATGCAGTCCACAACGACAAGTCATGATGATGCCATGCAGTCCACAACGACAAGTCATGATGATGCCATGCAGTCCATAACGACAAGTCATGATGATGCCATGCAGTCCATAACGACACGTCATGATGCCATGCAGTCCACAACGACAAGTCATGATGATGCCATGCAGTCCACAACGACAAGTCATGATGATGCCATGCAGTCCACAACGACAAGTCATGATGATGCCATGCAGTCCACAACGACAAGTCATAATGCCATGCAGTCCACAACGACAAGTCATGATGAGTTCGGAGCAGCTAATAGACAGATATCGCCAGACCACCGGTCGATTTAGGCATAATACGAATACCAGATTCAGCACTTCCTTAGGGTCGGCAATGGGAAGGCTTGCAGTACGTCTACTCACCGATCGATCAGTTAACCTGTACTTTCAGGTGGAAGTTAAGGTCATAAAGTTGTGGCAGCAGCATATACACACGTAGACCAGCACGTCTGCAGAAGGACGAGAGAACGAATGAGGCGGGCAGGTTCCTCGTGAGTCAACTCGTGCGTTTACGTCATAAATCGAGGCCCGTGTGTGGCACAGACCACGCCTCCTTTATGGGGTCTTCGCGTGATAATTGACACTCACTTCTAGGAATATTCTACACAAAAGTGCAGCCACCTGTGCCGGGAATACACTGTATTACACTCAATTAGAGTCATACATGAAAATCTCGTCAATAACATTGTGGATGGGGAAAACTTTATTGAAAATTATTAAAAATATACAACATCTGAGTCAGCTTTGGATGGGGAAAACTATTGAAAATATACAACATCTGAATCAGCGTTCAGACTTGCTTTTAAATTTGGTCAACACAACAGTCGTGAGGATAAAAACTCAGCTTTAATATAAACAAATCTGAAACGATTTTCGCATTACTAACGACACGGTATGAGAATGACATCGTAAATAAAAACAATATGGACGTAGTTTAAATAGCTCCAGTAAGATATTCAAAGTAGTAGAAAGAACATGTGTGCAAAAGCATAGCAGACATTAGTTACAAGGATAAGGCAAAACAGTAGAACACTGAAATCTACGTAAATCTGCGTCGGACAAGAGTTATACAACAAAGGAAATGAGAACATCAAGTGTATATTGTTGACAACAGCAGAAGAAACGCCAAAGAATGCTAGTCACGTCACACACAAACAACTAATTACCTAGTTAATTGGTCCATTGGCTGCGGACGACAGCCATGTGGTCTAGATATGTGGCAACGATTCTAAATGATCTATTTTGAATTATCATTTATCAGTAAAGAAACAGTGATAATTTGTCCTCCAGCTGCCGTCCAGTTTAACAGCATTTTACAACATGCTGTCCTACATCGTCTACATACTATACCGTTAACGTTAAACGGAATAGATGTAAATAAAAACCGCTGCTCCCGATGACTCTTACCTGATAACAATAAATGGAAAAAAATGTGAAAGTACAATTGTTGACTTCTCGTTTTGATAAGTCACTACTTTACAAGAGAATTCCCCGGGCTAGAAAGTTAGGTTAGCGTAACACCATTATTCAAGAGAAGATAGTGTAAGTCACTTCCCGAGATCAAAACAAGATTGTACATAATTTTCTGGATTACCATTAACTCTATGATTCACATCGTCGCTCTCAACACAACAGTTCATCTCTTGAAAAATCTGCTTCATTGTTTTATGATACTGTCAACATGAACGATGCGTTGTACTTCGGTGGTTAGAATATTGGTTAACGAGCAGCACTGAGAAAAGAGATTAACCCTCAAGTTTCGGAATGGCTCGACGTGACAAGTGGAGTGCTGCAAGGATCAGTTTTGCGACCATTTCTGTTTCTGATATACGTCACCGAGACTGATTGTCAGCTACGGTGTTACAGTTCGCAGGAATCCATACAATGAATGGTAAATCTACAACAGAAATTAAACTTCTACGTCTGCAAGCTGACCCACACAAACCAATAGATAGATCAGGCTCGCGAAGGACAGTGAATTTTGACACCGGTAGGTGCAAAGTTTTCCACGTCGGCAATATAAGAACGACATATGCCACAATATACGAACTCGGCTGAGCTGTAAACGAGGAAAGAACATAGGTGTGAGGACCTTCGATGACCAAGAGCCAGGTCGACAGTGCGAAATAGCAATAAAAATAAAGAAAAAAAAAAAAAAAGGCAGGACATCAGAATTCCAGACTGTAAATATCTGTCCTCAATTCATGATTCAGTGGTGCGTCCCCACGTGAATAATGCGTTCGGTTTACGTCGTCCTATTGATAAACCGACAGAATAAATCCGAGAAATAAATCCAATAGTAACCATACGAACGAACTTTCACATATCTAGGTTACAAAAAGCAGTTAAGATGTGATAAAGCACGATGAAGAAGCTTCGACAAACTTAGTGACAAGAATTTTCTTAACATGAGGCAAAGAATTTTGTTCTTCAAGAGACCGTTTATATATACTTAGAATGACTTGGCGAGAATAGTAACTGAAACATGACGTTTAAAAACAGATCAGACGAATACTGAAGTCGACCACTTGTTAACAGTCTCTGTCGTTTGAGAATTTATAATCTTACCTCAGTCATTCATGTACTACATACTTTTCTTCTCTGTTCGATAAGGTGCGTTTCTCATCTCTTCTGCTATCGTGACCTGCCCCAGGGGAACCCAGTCGTCTGCTGACATTTACGTTCCTGTACATACATACACGCAAGAGGAACTCAAGGACCTAAGTCTAATGTCTGGTTTGGTTAAGATCCTCTTCAAACACCTGTCATGAAATCAGCACAACAGTATGACTGCAGAAATCAAATTCATGTGCATTTGAACCGAAAGTTAATCTTATGTCTACCCTAGATTAAGCAGCAGTTTTCTTCATCTTTTGGCCTCAGCTGTCAGCCTGAGCCGTACCCAACCATGCCTTCCCTCACCTACCAAAAAATATGATCGACTTTGATGTGAGCGCCACCACCCGTTACCAACATCTTCAACCAAAATAAAAAAAAAAGAAGTGATAACTGATTCCATGGTTCGTTCTCAAGTCTCTAAACGTCTCTTGTCTCTCGTGTTTCTATGTTGCTGTCATAATGGCCTCAGTTCATATCATACCTTTCCATCATCTTGCAACTCAACATGTGCGAGTGTTCTCTACTCAAGGGCATATATATATATATATATATATATATATATATATATATATATCATTCTGTGTGGAACTGTACTTACATAATTCTTGCAAATTCAAAGTCAGTGATATCTTACGTTAGGTTATATGACAGGGTGTTTTAATCACCAAAATTACCCGTCCTTCAGTAGTCATCAGTAGCGTCACACCCGCTCAGGACTTCAACAGTGTCTATGACGCGGAGGACTGGTAGCCCGACCTGGTACAGTGAGGGGCGAGGCCATACGTGCCCCTCCTGGGGCAATCACTGGTCGATACCTCAATCACGTAGTGATGGTGGAGGATTGTCTGGCTTAGCCACAACCTAGCTAGAGACAGACCTTAGCGCTCCACCTCCACCCGTGGTGTTCACCTGTCACGTCTCAAGCATCGTCTGTGCTTCTTTCTATCTCTGTACAGTTGTGCGTGTCAGGGGCTCCTGTAGCGAAGGATACCAGGTGGCAGGAGCGTAGTGCTCCGCCCTGCTGCAGTCTTCCCCACACCCGTGGCATGGAAGTGTATACCCTCCCCATTACCACCACAGAAGGTGTGCATCAATACACCCTCGAACACATTCCCGTTTACTACGTACCTCACATGTTGTAGGTCAATAAAACCCTGAGTAGTGTGAGGCAGTTACTCCCTCCGTAAGGTCCCTCCCAACACAGGTGAGGCGTGGCAGTACTTCCCCAGTAAGGTCCCTCCCAGCACAGGTGAGGCGTGGCAGTACTCCCCCAGTAAGGTCCAACACAGGTGAGGCGTGGCAGTACTCCCCCAGTAAGGTCCAACACAGGTGAGGCGTGGCAATACTCCCCCAGTAAGGTCCAACACAGGTAACATCTTTCCACACAACCTCCCTTACGTCACCCGGTCCTCGGGGATGAAGACTGGTCACGGGAACAGCAGCTTAACACCACCACTTGGAAGTTCATCATGCATGTAGTCCCACGACTGTGGCATGTTAGCCTTAAGTGCCGGGACACAGTCTCTCCTGCCATCAGCCACGAACCACTGCCGGCCCGTCCACCACCACCACCGCCACCAATGTCTCTACTAAGGTGGTGGTGGTGGGGGGGGGGGGGGGGGCAGAGTTATAACAACGTGTACAGGTTTGACTGAGGTGTGTGGGGTGGGGGGGGGGGCTGCTGGGGGGCCTAGTGTTGGTGCCTTTATTAATCATCATCGGATCCCTCCCTTGTTCCCCTTCTCACAACCAGCCCCTGCCTTAGTCCCCCCCTCATACAACCAACCCCTGCCCTAGTCCCCCCTCATACAACCAACCCCTGCCCTAGTCCCTCCTCATACAACCAACCCCTGCCCTAATCCCCCTTCCGACAACCAACCCCTCCACAATTTCCCTCACCTTCTACTAAACCCTGTCTACAATCAACTCCTGCCCTTGTCCCCCTCTCTCCTCCAGCCCCTCTCCCCCACTTCCATAACCACATCTTTCCCACCCTCTACCACGAATCAAGTCATCCTGGCCTCACAGTCGTACACATGAACATCTGCTAATGGTATGTTGACACCCAAGGTGGAGAAACCACCTCAACACGTCTACAGAGCCACTGTAGCTTAGCAGAGGCTACCATGGGTCACTAGGGGCTACCATGGGTCACTAGAGGCTACCATGGGTCACTAGGGGCTACCATGGGTCACTAGAGGCTACCATGGGTCACTAGGGGCTACCATGGGTCACTAGAGGCTACCATGGGTCACTAGGGGCTACCATGGGTCACTAGGGGCTACCATGGGTCACTAGAGGCTACCATGGGTCACTAGA
Organism: Panulirus ornatus; assembly: GCF_036320965.1. Classification (NCBI taxonomy): domain Eukaryota; kingdom Metazoa; phylum Arthropoda; class Malacostraca; order Decapoda; family Palinuridae; genus Panulirus; species Panulirus ornatus. The sequence goes on from NC_092253.1 coordinate 19,161,549, forward strand.
GGCTACCATGGGTCACTAGGGGCTACCATGGGTCACTAGGGGCTACCATGGGTCACTAGAGGCTACCATGGGTCACTAGAGGCTACCATGGGTCACTAGGGGCTACCATGGGTCACTAGGGGCTACCATGGGTCACTAGGGGCTACCATGGGTCACTAGAGGCTACCATGGGTCACTAGAGGCTACCATGGGTTACTATGGGCCACAGGCCACATGAAGGCTACGAAGGGTCACCGGTGGCCACAAAAAGCGACATATGATGTCACAAGACACCTAAAGCCACAGGAGGTGTCACAAGGCACCTGGAGCCACAGGAGGTGTCACAAGGCACCTGGAGCCACAGGAGGTGTCACAAGGCACCTGGAGCCACAGGAGGTGTCACAAGGCACCTGGAGCCACAGGGGTTGTCATAAGGCACCTGAAGCTATGGAAGGTGTCACAAGGCACCTGAAGCTATGGAAGGTGTCATAAGGCACCTTAAGCCATGGAAGGTGTCACAAGGCACCTGGAGCCACAGGGGTTGTCATAAGGCACCTGAAGCCAAGGAAGGTGTCACACGGCACCTGAAGCCATGGAAGGTGTCACAAGGCACCTGGAGGAGCCACAGGGGTCGTCACAAGGCACCCTGAAGCCATGGAAGGTGTCACAAGGCATCTGGAGCCACAGGAGGTGTCATAAGGCATCTGGAGCCACAAGAGGTGTCACAAGGCACCTGAAGCCAAGGAAGGCATCGCAGATAAACTAAGTCCTATTGACTTGTGAGGCCGAGGTATAAGAACATAGGAGAGGCCATACAGAGCCACACACATGGGCACTAGAGACCATAGTAGCCCGCCAGGCGTGGCTGAAGGTAAGTAAACCCAAACAAACGATGTTTATAACAAGCGTTGGCAACTGTGGTTTGAGCGAAGCTGAGAGTCACGTCCTCACGAACGCAACAATGTTAGCAACACTGTTGTAAACATTCCCGACCGCAGTTGATATGGAGCCAACATATTCGTGAATGCGTCACAACATTGCCGATAACAATGGAGCCAACATATTCGTGAATGCTTCACAACATTGCCGATAACAATGTAGCCAACATATTCGTGAATGCTTCACAACATTGCCGATAACAATGTAGCCAACATATTCAAGAATGCGTCACAACATTGCCGATAACAATGTAGCCAGCATATTCGTGAATGCGTCACAACATTGCCGATAACAATGTAGCCAACATATTCGTGAATGCGTCACAACATTGCCGATTACAATGTAGCCAACATATTCGTGAATGCTTCACACATTGCTGATAACAATGGAGCCAACATATTAGTGAATGCGTCACAACATTGCCGATTACAATGTAGCCAACATATTAGTGAATGCGTCACAACATTGCCGATAAAAATGTAGCCAACATATCAGTGAATGCGTCACAACATTGCCGATAACAATGTAGCCAACATATTCAAGAATGCGTCACAACATTGCCGATAACAATGTAGCCAACATATTCGTGAATGCGTCACAACATTGCCGATAACAATGTAGCCAACATATTCGTGAATGCTTCACAACATTGCCGATAACAATGTAGCCAACATATTCGTGAATGCGTCACAACATTGCCGATAACAATGTAGCCAACATATTCGTGAATGCGTCACAACATTGCCGATAACAATGTAGCCAACATATTCGTGAATGCGTCACAACATTGCCGATAACAATGTAGCCAACATATTCAGTGAATGCGTCACAACATTGCCGATAACAATGTAGCCAACATATTCAGTGAATGCGTCACAACATTGCCGATAACAATGTAGCCAACATATTCGTGAATGCGTCACAACATTGCCGATAACAATGTAGCCAACATATTCGTGAATGCGTCACAACATTGCCGATAACAATGTAGCCAACATATTCGTGAATGCTTCACAACATTGCCGATAACAATGTAGCCAACATATTCAAGAATGCGTCACAACATTGCCGATAACAATGTAGCCAACATATTCAAGAATGCGTCACAACATTGCCGATAACAATGTAGCCAACATATTCGTGAATGTGTCACAACATTGTCGATAACAATGTAGCCAACATAATCAAGAATGCGTCATAACATTGCCGATAACAATGGAGCCAACATATTCGTGAATGCGTCACAACATTGCCGATAACAATGTAGCCAACATATTCGTGAATGCTTCACAACATTGCCGATAACAATGTAGCCAACATATTCGTGAATGCTTCACAACATTGCTGATAACAATGTAGCCAACATATTACCACCATTGTTTCCCTCGTGCACAACATTGTAACAACTGTGGTACACGTATGAGGGTGGACTACCGGCTAATCATCGTTACAAACTGCCAGTCTACACAAGCTGTTGTCCACAGTTTCTGACAACGTTGCCAACAATATTACGTTGGTGTGGTCAGCCAACTACAGATGAAGTACTCTGCTTTGATCTTGTGATGTATTGATAGTATTTGTTTTAACAATATCTGGTGGTTGTTGATCCCAATATGCTGTGCCTTCTATTGCTGAGGAAACATTTGTAATACATAATCTCTTCTTGATATCATCTCTAGTCATTATGTTCTTGTCCAACATGAAGAAATCATCAAGACTCACATTGTCGAAAAATCAATTATTTTGAGATCTTTTCTTAGATCTTCTCAAAATCTATTTTTTTTCTTTTTCGTTGGGAATTCACTTTAGACATTTGAGCATTAATTCAAAGATATGATTTTGAGTGACGAGAAAAAAAGTATTATTGCTAATCTTTGTATTTGTTCGGACATTGTTTCGTCTCTGATAAAGTATTATGACCGGAACTGAACAGCGTATTCTCAATATAGTGCGAGTGTGCAGTTGTAAGGCGTAGCTTCTGTATCTTCCCTTTTATAGTTTATATGTCTGACCACAACATGGCTCATTGTTTAGCCAGATCATAAGTCCTGCTTCCCCGGTCACACATCATTTCTGATCGTCACTTTAGTGAAGCGTTTCATTTCGCTCTTCTGTTCGTGCCTTATCAAATATTTCATATCTATGTTTCCACATCTTTGTGATAAAATGTTTTGCTAAGAATCTGTTGACAATGAAGTCAATATGCCGTGTGTTTGACGGGTCCCATGATTAGTTCAATCTATCCGAGCCACTAAAAAGTCTTCCTTGATCGCAATTTCGTGTCGCTGGATTTTTTAAGTAACAAGAAAAAGTCATCCTCACTTACGACAGCCCACATGAACGGCCACACGGAGTCATACTGTTAGGTGACACACACACACACACCAACTGAAGACAGACAGACAGAGCCACGTGAAGCCAAGGACGTCCATACTGGCAAAACACAGAGCCATTTACAATCATATAGAGCCACCCGAGGCATCTAACAGCTTACGAGAAAACACAGCATATGTCTCAGTTTCACACGAGACATACACGGCCACACGTAATCATCCGGGGTTAACCATCCTGGGTTATATGACCTTATACAAAACTCCATCAAGCTAAACGGCCTTTGAAGGGTGCACACACACACACACACACACAGCCACAAGTTGGTCGCAGAGCCATCTGGAGGTGCACACAGTACCCGGATGTCACTCTAATACGAGACTACACGGTAATAAAAGGTTCAACCCAGTACACCAAACATAAGAGGTTATCAGGAGCCACTGACTGGGGCATCTGGTCAAGAAGAGCCATAGGGAGGGGCATGACACAACATAAGGCCGCGAGCAACAACATGACATACTGTAGTATCACGTTCCTTACACTCACTCAGTGATATAGAACACTCAGAACAGGGCTCAGGCCTGCACACAGTGATATAGAACACTCAGAACAGGGCTCAGGCCTGCACACAGCCACTGGACCTTATGCAAAGTAAGAGAGAAAAGTAAGAGGCCAGAGAGTTATACGAGACCCTGACAGGCGGCACATGAGACCTACCCAGGTCCATAAGGCCAGCGGACCGTCGTCCGTCACACTCACGAAGCCGTACCAGCGCAGTCCAGCCCCCCTCCCCCCACTGAAACAGTCTACCCCCTATGTAACACGTAATGTACTACCTCACCGTAACGGTGTACAGGCCTGTTACTAAGCTGACTATGTAAAGCTGGCGTTGTTAGTATAGCGGTGGCTTGGCAGGTCGTGTTGTGTTGTGTTTTATGTATGTGAGAACCTAAGTGGGTAAGTGCAGCCATCTTGTGGTGGGAATGAGAATGAATCAGCGGTGCGGGAGTGCTGATCTCCAGCTGTGCACATGAGAGTTGCCGATCTATGTTGTTAGTTGCTTGTGTGAGTGAATGGTTGGGTATGGTTGACGTGGGGTAAAGTATGATGCTACCGTGTGATGGGTCAGACGGTATCGTACATACCACTGTACAAACCTGCCAAGTAAATATAAGTCATGCATGAGCCGTCAGACTTCATACAACACTGGAAGGGGTAAGACACATTATACTGCATGAACATTTTGTTCATCAGAACAATGTGCTCTGATACCTCGACCACTCCAGCATCAACCACTGCTCTAGCAGACTGAAGAAAGTGAGCGGTGGAAGTGGACGCGCAGTGTCTCTCTCTCTCTTGCGTGCGTTACGACCCTCCCCAGTGACGAAGTAACGCAACATGGTAACATTCACTTCGGCTACATCTCCTCCTGCCTACCATCCACCTCCAACCTCAACAAGAGCGAAAGAATCTTAGACCGTCATAGATAGTTTTATAGTCTCAAGGTACATCACTCCCACTACACCTGCTGACTTTCCTGTAAAGCTCTTCACCAGTTACAAGCCTCTATCAATAGTGTCAGGTCTCTCCAGCAGTCAATGTGTCCCGATGATTTCCCTGACACCTCAGTCCACGATCACACACACACTCTCAGCGAGTTATACGACCGACCCACTGCCATCCCTCCCCGATCTTCTGGCCTACTTTTACATGAGTTTACCGAAAGGTTTACCGAGACTGCAGCCAAACTGGCAATATGAAGACCTACTGTAGTCTGCCACTCACGCCCCTGTCAGCTTCTTCAACGTTCTCTATCGCAACCTAAAGAAACACAAGGCCTCCTTGGCTCTGACTTTTGTTGACTGCAGAGATCCAGCCCCAAAAGAATCAAGACCACGCATGTCACAACACCGTAGACTTCGTAATACTGTACTTAGCTCAAAGTCCCACTTCCGTCTTCAAGTCCCTCCCCTGTAACGTTCCGAAGAACAGAACAATGGTATCCCCACAGATGATGTCTTGATGGACACAAATGTTCATTGGTATTAAACCAGTGACTCCAACATTGGCGTAAACACGGACAACAGCTCTTCCATCGACATCGCCCTCCACAACACTCACAACGTCACCATCCAACAAGTAAAGACGGTTTGTCATGTTCCTCAGCCTCGCTCTCCAGTCCCTGCTGTCTCACTATAAGGCCCCCAGCACCCTCCAAGTTGGTCAGACCGTCGAGCGTCTCGGCATGACTGTACACGACAAATTAAGCCGGAGGAATACCTCAGTCTCAGCCACCGTCCCTACATTCTTTGTTTACTCAAGACACCAGGAAGCCTGCAGAGAAAGTGAAAAAGAAACATGACAGTTTTCATTGCGGCTGCGCTTCCTTCGCCTGGCCTGTTATCTATGAACTAACGACGGTGCAACACTGATCATGCAAGACTGTCACCTTAGGTCCCTCTGACACCACCCAGAAATCCCTCTATCCAACCAGCACATCCATATCAAGGCAGTGATTCAGGATGAGGTTACTGCACCATTCCGGCCACCATCACTTCCTGTCACCCGGGATCACTTGTCCCTGAGTTGCAGTTCGACACCACGACGCATCGAGTCCATCTGAACTCGTACAAGAAAAGCCAGTGTGATCATTATCATCATCGACCATCATCCATCTTACTACAGCCTCCATTTCCTGTTTGATTTATTTCCGCAACATTGTCAATATTGGGATGTAGTCCATTCGATAAACTGTTAATTATCATTACATCCGCAAACGATAACCATACGGCCAGAAGATCACAGAGAGCAGGGGTATGTACACACACACACACACACACACACACACACACACACACACACCTGCCTCCGGGAATAGCAGTGGTCAACACCTGCAACACCCACTGTGTTTTAATTACTTGGACTTGCTGGGGTTGAGATCAGAGCCTCACGTGCCTCACACGTGATCTTTTGACACCATCGTCACAGCCATACGTGACGTCTCCACAACGGTTAATACACACTAACATATTCAAATGGTTGTGTTTAGCAGACATCATGCGAGGACTGCAGTAAACTGCACTGGGGACAAAGTGGAAAAGAACCGAGTGTAAGAATACAAGAGCATCAACATAGTGCTCGTGTTGACTAGGCTTATACTACACTGCTACACAAGGGAAACCGTCCACCTTACTGACTGCAACAACGCTCACAAAACTGCGACTCCATTATTCATATGTCGCTCACAATATGAGATACACAACCACTAGTGTACACACTATGCTAGTCTCATCCCCCAGACGACGAGGCATGTAGAAACCGTATCTTATTATGACCACAACAACTATTAACAACTTTATGACCTGATTCATGACCTGACACATGCCTCTGCTCATCTTAACCCTGCCTTTGGTGATCATATTTCTTACTTGACCTTTCCGCGTGACCCTCACCTGACGAGGTCGTACGCCTTTCATGCGTGTATATATATATATATATATATATATATATATATATATATATATATATATATATATATATATATATACACACACACACACACACTTAATCGCGTAAGCGAGGTAGCGCCAGGAAACAGACGAAGAATGGGCCACACACACATACACACACACACACACACACACACACACACACACACATTGTATATATATATATATATATATATATATATATATATATATATATATATATATATATACGCACAAATACATACATATACATACACATACATATACATATATAAACATGTACATATTCATACTTGCTTGCCTTCATCCATTCTCGGCGCTACCCCGCCCCACAAGAAACAGCATCGCTACCCCCCGCTTCAGCGAGGTAGCGCTAAGAAAACAAACAAAAAAAGTCTCCAGGTTAACCAGGTTCTCGGTGGACGATAAACTAAGCAGCAGTGACCATCACCGCCAAACTATTGTCTCTTACGTTCCCGTCGACTTAAGACCCTTGGACTCGTGGACCTGACCTCCACAACACCCAGACGAACGTTCACTCTCGCCTCCCTCCTTGTGTAGACCTGGCTCTCCTCCTCCTCACCCACACCAGGGGTGTCACGTCGTCTGGTATGGGTGAGGAAAAGGTACACAAAGTCATCCTTGCTCCCTCTTACACCGCTGGCCCGCCTGACTCCCTCCCCTCAACCATACCTGGACCCCATCCAGCTACACACACCTAGTTACCGTCACCTCCTTCTACCAGAGATCCCTCGTCCCCGAGTTGAAGTTCGGTAACACAACAACATCGGGGCCACTGCGAGCCAGTACACAACGCTCAAAGAACTGTCCCATCCCAGACCACTAGGGGCACTGTCCCATCCCAGACCACTAGGGGCACTGTCCCATCCCAGACCACTAGGGGCACTGTCCCATCCCAGACCACTAGGGGCACTGTCCCATCCCAGACCACTAGGGGCACTGTCCCATCCCAGACCACTAGGGACACTGTCCCATCCCAGACCACTAGGGGCACTGTCCCATCCCAGACCACTAGGAGCACTGTCCCATCCCAGACCACTAGGGGCACTGTCCCATCCTAGACCACTAGGGACACTGTCCCATCCCCGACCACTAGGGGCACTGTCCCAGTCCCGACCACTAGGGGCACTGTCCCAGTCCCGACCACTAGGGGCACTGTCCCAGTCCCGACCACTAGGGGCACTGTCCCATCCCAGACCACTAGGGGCACTGTCCCATCCCCGACCACTGTGGATACTGTCCCATCCCCGACCACTGTGGACACTGTTCCATCCCCGACCACTGTGGACACTGTTCCATCCCCGACCACTGTGGACACTGTCCCATCCCCGACCACTGTGGACACTGTCCCATCCCCGACCACTGTGGACACTGTCCCATCCCCGACCACTGTGGACACTGTTCCATCCCCGACCACTGTGGACACTGTTCCATCCCCGACCACTGTGGACACTGTCCCATCCCCGACCACTGTGGACACTGTCCCATCCCCGACCACTGTGGACACTGTCCCATCCCCGACCATTGTGGACACTGTCCCATCCCCGACCATTGTGGACACTGTCCCATCCCCGACCATTGTGGACACTGTCCCATCCCCGACCACTGTGGACACTGGAACCTGCACCTGCAGACCAGGTCCTCACACGACCGCTGCTACACACGACCTCAGGTGGTCACCTCTACCACGTACGTGGCAGGCCAAAGCTTGGCAGTCAGCCTGGCCAGACCTCCTGCATGAAGGAATGATGGTCATCCACCTCCTGGGGACGCCACCCCGCTCCATTACTCAGTCCTGGCCAGGCCAAGTCTGGCCAGACTAAGCCAGATCAGCCAGGCTAGACCAAGCCAGGCCAGACAAGATTGGGCTAGGCCAGGCCAAGCTATTCTATATATACTAGGCCATGTCAAGCGAGATGCAACCAGGACACCATCCTCCACCAAGGAAGCCACTGGTAACCTGGCATTATGGCATCTTCCCGCTGTACCTGAGTAATTCCTGCATCACTGATGGTCGTCTTCAGACAGCCACGTCACGACGCTCACCAGAACCAAGCAACACACTGCCCACTGACCACACCAGTAATATATCAGTGAGCTGGTCGTCTGGTCTGGTGTGATATGGTCTGGTCTGGTCGTTTGGTCTGGTGTGATATGATCTGGTCTAGTCTGGTCTGGTCTGGTCTGGTGTGATATGGTCTGGTCTGGTCGTCTGGTGTGATATGATCTGACCTGGTCTGGTCTGGTCGTTTGGTCTGGTGTGATATGATCTGGTCTAGTCTCGTCTGGTGTGATATGGTCTGGTGTGGTCGTTTGGTCTGGTGTGATATGGTCTGGTCTGGTCGTTTGGTCTGGTGTGATATGATCTGGTCTGGTCTGGTCAGAAACCGATGAGATCTCGTCTGACGAAAATCCAGATAACCAGAAATTCACCAGACGATGAGAGGGCGCGGGACGAAGGCGTCCATCACCCCGAGAACCGTACGTCAGTTTCAGGCAGATGAGTGGCAGCGGACGCCCCGTCCCACCGGCCATCACCTGCGCCTGGCAGCAACACCTCAAGGCAGCAACATTTCCATCTTCATACGTAAATCTACCAAGACTCAGATATTACGAGGGACAGAACACCATCTCTGTTTCTCCAGTCAAACACATACCAATAAACATATGAATCAATAAACAAATGAAGATCGGCTTATGGAATTCAAGAAGGCATTCGGCTGAAATCACACAATTGAGGAATTAAATCATTGCAAGTTATGATGCTAACTTGTTACTTAATCACACAAGAATAAGATCAATCAGGGAATGAATGCTTGTACGCTTAGGATAAGCACATGAGTTAAGTCTACCTACATACATGGTGCAGGAAGGTTTACAGAGGAAATTCTATGGTTTATACATTTAGTGGTGAACATTACGTAATGTAAAGTTACAAAATGACTGAATAGCAGTACAGTGGTAATGTGTTTACATACTATTTGATAATGAACAATAAATGACTGAAGTTACACCCAGGTTGAACTGCAGAGAGAGAGAGAGAGAGAGAGAGAGAGAGAGAGAGAGAGAGAGAGAGAGAGAGAGAGAGAGAGAGAGAGTGTGTGTGTGTGTGTGTGTGTGTGTGTGTGTGTGTGTGTGTGTGTGTGTGTGTGTGTGTGTGTGTGCTCAGGTCGACATGTTGACCTGCAGACGGCGTGAGGGCGCCAATGACACACACGTCTTAGCCCCTCGACGGATGGACGATGTTTACTCGACCACAGGAGTTAAGCGAGCACGCGCCTAATCTGTCATCTGAGCTGGTAACACTGTGTGAGGGAGGAGCAAGTGTCCAGCCAACGTCAAGTGTTGAACATCGTCAGGTGCAAATGGTAGTCAACACAAATATCATAAAGGTAAGGAATAATGACTTTTATCCGATCAGAGGCAAATACAGACATGTGAAGATAGCAATATAACTTGGCCAGAGAAGCCTGGGTCAAGACATGGTAGGGGGTGTCAGGGAGGCAGGGAGGGGAAGGGTGGGAGGTGGGAAGGGTAGAGGGAGGAGATGAGCGTCCAGACGGGTGTAGCTGTCACCTGACAGCTATACCCAACCTATGACAACTAAATCCACCCTGCGACAGTTATAGGCACCATATGAGGGCTTCTGCCAATATGTGACATCCACCATGTGACACCCGTAGCTACCTTGGGACAGCTACAGACACCATGTGACAGATACAAGAGTCATGTAACAGCTACAGGCACTATGTGACAGCTACAGGCACTATGTGACAGCTACAGGCACTATGTGACAGCTACTGAAGCGATTTAACAGCTAGGGGCATTATGTGACGGATAGAGGAACCATGTGACGTCTCTACAGACGCCCTTGAAGATTTCAGTGATACTATGTGATCGGCAGGATCCCCACGTGACCACCAGACACCACGTGACAATACAGAGCCACTGGAGTGAGCGAGTGTAAGTGTGTGTCTGTCTGGAACCTCTCATGGCTCCGACGCTACACCATCAGTTGCCACGTGCTCGAGCACGTCTCGCATCAGCGTCGAGGCGTGGGGTCGCAGCCTCTGGTGTTGACGACTGTTTAGCGGACAGACGGTGTGTGTGTGTGTGTGTGTGTGTGTGTGTGTGTGTGTGTGTGTGTGTGTGTGTTACATGGAACTGGCTCACCGAGGGACGGTGCGGGTCAGTGTGTGTGTGAGAGTCTAATGGGAATAGAGGATCATGGCTCCTGGACAGAGAAGACGGAACGGAGGGCTGCAGTGTTATGTTTGGATTATATCGAGTGTACACACAGCAGTTACATCTTTGACACAGGTAGACAGTTCCTCATATCCGCTTTACACTTTTCGTCTCTGTTTCCATATGCATCACTCTTGACCTGCCATAAACATGGCCGGTCCCTATATAGTTCAATCAGCTGTAGTGTTAACGTCTTTGGCCACTCAAATGCAGGTCTTGACGTCTGTCGGTCACTGTGAGAGGGACGTAAGCAACGCCATAGTGTCCACCATCGTTGCTCTGGTGTGTGTGTGTGTGTGTGTGTGTGTGTGTGGTGCGGCTGCGACCCACGTAAGTGGCGACGCAACTATTCGACTCCCACACGTGAGTGTCGGTCACGAGGGATAGGTGGTTCAGTGTTGCTGTCTCCACGATCAGTGTTCGAACACAGCTTCGATACCATTGCTCCGAAACCCAAGCTGCGAAACTCATCGAGAAGCCGAGCCGTAATGCGAGTGCTGTTACCCCGGACGGACGCACTACACCTCCTCTACGAAGCTTCACATCACAAGTCGGACAGGTGTGCTCTCTACCCCGCCACAGATATAGTCTTGACACCTTCTTCCCACGTTCCCAACAGCTCCAAATCATCAGAAACCGGTGAAAGAGTGTTAGATGACGCGCCACAAACTTGACGGTTCATTACATGAACATGTAGTGTCCGGATGGGCTGTAGTATGTCATACATGATGGGTGGAGGTGGATGTATCCATGCCACTAGTGTCAACGACTGCGTAAGTACACCAGTAAGAGGATCCATATAGTGCTGGAGTACATTTTCAACTCCTCGTATCTTGACCTTATCATATCTGATTAATAAACATCGTCTCAGCTCCCTCAACTGTCCTGAGCCAGTGTGTAACGTTACTGTCAACCACATACAAAGTTGACTGAGGACCTCCACAGACTGAGTCTCAGCTGAACATATAGTTGTACTGGAATTGCCTGTCATACAGGGTTCCCTCGTCATGATCGTGACGATATGGTCAGACAGGCCCGTCTTCATCCAACAGATAATATCCAAGTCAAAACATAACACCACTCACCGTCACAGTGAAACAAGCAACCAAACACATACAATCCTACCTCAACTTACTCGCAAGCTAATTCCATGCAACATCACTAAATCCCTCACACTCAGAACCATTCTATAAGTAACCTACAACTTCCAAGTACAAACACAAGGCTTACCCCAGCCTCACATCTCATTGACCTTCACACCATTCACCCAAAACAAATATAAAAAACAAAATTCAAAATTCATACTGAAACAACACGGCAATCGCTAAATCCGAACTCTCGACTAAGTTTTCGTTGAACTCATCAGAAACCACACTCCCCAGACAAACACGAGTCAGACTCTCCCGCTGATGCTTATATAAACACATCATCCCAACGTTTCATGACCTGTGGTACCGACAGGTTGGACGTGGCCAGCTTCCTGAGTGCTGCAGGAGCCTACGTCAGGACACAAGGGATCCTGCGGCAGGAAGTACGTCCTGTTATGACCAATGAACATTGCTACAGGGAGAACATGTACTACTGGAATATGTCATAATGGAACACGATTACAATGTAACAGAGATATATGTTGGGGGCAGAAGGTGATCCTGCGGTAGATACAACTCGGTTCACGTTATGCGATGCGCCCCTTTATCACAGACTCTTAGGCCTGTAGGCCTCCTGTTGTTACGATCACCGTAAACACGTCGCTCATACTGACCTACTTGACGTGTTACAACTGTACCCGGCCACCACCAGCTCCGGTACCTCATTAATGTGACTACGTGTACCCATAATGTTGACTGACCCGTGCAATGTGTTCTACTCCAAGTATGCATACGAGTCGGATATGTCTGTATATGTATAAGTATATTCACAATCTGTAATTTGTGCATCTCTCTGCACTGAACACATGGAGTCCTCAGTCTTTTCTACAACTTGCCTTACATTTACCTCCAATATATATATATATATATATATATATATATATATATATATATATATATATATATATATATATATATATATATATGATAGAGTTGATAAAGATGCTTTGTGGAAGGTATTAAGAGTATATGGTATGAAAGGTAAGTTGCTAGGAGAAGTGAAAAGTTTTTATCGAGGATATAAGGCATGTGTACGAGTAGGAAGAGAGGAAAGTGATTGGTTCACAGTGAATGTCGGTTTGCAGCAGGGGTGCGTGATGTCTCCATGGTTGTTTAATTTGTTTATGGAATGGGCTGTTAGGGAGATGAATGCAAGAGTTTTGGAGAGAGGGGCAAGTATGCATTCTGTTGTGGATGAGAGGGCTTGGGAAGAGTCAGTTGTTGTTCGCTGATGATACAGCGCTGGTGGCTGATTCGGGTGAGAAACTGCAGAAGCTGGTGACTGAGTTTGGTAAAGTGTAAGAAAGAAGAAAGGTGAGAGTAAATGTGAATAAGAGCAAGGTTATTAGGTTTAGTAGGGTTGAGGGACAAGTTAATTGGGAGGTAAGTTTGAATGGAGAAAAACTGGAGGAAGTGAAGTGTTTTAGATATCTGGGAGTGGATTTAGCAGCGGATGGAACCATGGAAGCGGAAGTGAGTCAGAGGGTGGGGGAGGGGGCGAAGGTTCTGGGAGCGTTGAAGAATGTGTGGAAGGCGAGAACATTATCTTGGAAAGCAAAAATGGGTATGTTTGGAGGAATAGTGGTTCCAACAATGTTATATGGTTGCGAGGCAGGGGCTATAGATAGGGTTGTGCGGAGGAGGGTGGATGTGTTGGAAATGAGATGTTTGAGAACAATATGTGGTGTGAGGTGGTTTGATCAAGTAAGTAATGAAAGGGTAAGAGAGATGTGTGGTAATAAAAAGAGTGTGGTTGAGAGAGCAGAAGAGGGTGTATTGAAATGGTTTGGTCACATTAAGAGAATGAGTGAGGAAAGATTGACAAAGAGTATATATGTCAGAGGTGGAGGGAACGAGAAGTGGGAGACCAAATTGGAGGTGGAAGGATGGAGTGAAAAAGATTCTGAGCGATCGGGGCCTGAACATTCAGAAGGGTGAAAGGCGCGCATGGAATAAGGTGAATTGGAACGATGTGGTATACCGGGGTCGACGTGCTGTCAATGGATTGAACGAGAGCATGTGAAGCGTCTGGGGTAAACCATGGAAAGCTTTGTGGGGCCTGGATGTAGATAGGGAGCTGTGGTTTCGGTGCATTATACATTACAGCTAGAGACTGAGTGTGAACGAATGCGGCCTTTTTTATTTTTTCCAAGCGCTACCTAGCTGGGGAGGGGGTGGGGGGTGCTGTTTTGTGTGTGCGGGGTGGCGACGAGAATGGATGAAAGCAGCAAGTATGAATATGTACATGAGTATATATGTATATGTCTGTGTATGTATATGTATGTATACGTTGAAATGTATAAGTATGTATATGTGCGTGTGTGGGCGTTAATGTATATGCATGTGTATGTGGGTGGGTTGGGCCATTCTTTCGTCTGTTTCCTTACGCTACTTCGCTAACGCGGGACACAGCGACTAAGTATAATATATATACTTAGTAAAAGCTTTGCGGAAGATGAATGCCGGCAAGGCAGCAGGTTTGGATGGTATTGCAGTGGAATTTATTAAAAAAGGGGGTGACTGTATTGTTGACTGGTTGGTAAGGTTATTTAATGTGTGTATGACTCATGGTGAGGTGCCTGAGGATTGGCGGAATGCGTGCATAGTGCCATTGTACAAAGGCAAAGGGGATAAGAGTGAGTGCTCAAATTACAGAGGTATAAGTTTGTTGAGTATTCCTGGTAAATTATATGGGAGGGTATTGATTGAGAGGGTGAAGGCATGTACAGAGCATCAGATTGGGGAAGAGCAGTGTGGTTTCAGAAGTGGTAGAGGATGTGTGGATCAGGTGTTTGCTTTGAAGAATGTATGTGAGAAATACTTAGAAAAGCAAATGGATTTGTATGTAGCATTTATGGATCTGGAGAAGGCATATGATAGAGTTGATAGAGATGCTCTGTGGAAGGTATTAAGAATATATGGTGTGGGAGGCAAGTTGTTAGAAGCAGTGAAAAGTTTTTATCGAGGATGTAAGGCATGTGTACGTGTAGGAAGAGAGGAAAGTGATTGGTTCTCAGTGAATGTAGGTTTGCGGCAGGGGTGTGTGATGTCTCCATGGTTGTTTAATTTGTTTATGGATGGGGTTGTTAGGGAGGTGAATGTAAGAGTTTTGGAAAGAGGGGCAAGTATGAAGTCTGTTGGGGATGAGAAAGCTTGGGAAGTGAGTCAGTTGTTGTTCGCTGATGATACAGCGCTGGTGGCTGATTCATGTGAGAAACTGCAGAAGCTGGTGACTGAGTTTGGTAAAGTGTGTGAAAGAAGAAAGTTAAGAGTAAATGTGAATAAGAGCAAGGTTATTAGGTACAGTAGGGTTGAGGGTCAATTCAATTGGGAGGTGAGTTTGAATGGAGAAAAACTGGAGGAAGTGAAGTGTTTTAGATATCTGGGAGTGGATCTGTCAGCGGATGGAACCATGGAAGCGGAAGTGGATCATAGGGTGGGGGAGGGGGCGAAAATTCTGGGAGCGTTGAAGAATGTGTGGAAGTCGAGAACATTATCTCGGAAAGCAAAAATGGGTATGTTTGAAGGAATAGTGGTTCCAACAATGTTGTATGGTTGCGAGGCGTGGACTATGGATAGAGTTGTGCGCAGGAGGATGGATGTGCTGGAAATGAGATGTTTGAGGACAATGTGTGGTGTGAGGTGGTTTGATCGAGGAAGTAACGTAAGGGTAAGAGAGATGTGTGGAAATAAAAAGAGCGTGGTTGAGAGAGCAGAAGAGGGTGTTTTGAAATGGTTTGGTCACATGGAGAGAATGAGTGAGGAAAGATTGACCAAGAGGATATATGTGTCGGAGGTGGAGGGAACGAGGAGAAGAGGGAGACCAAACTGGAGGTGGAAAGATGGAGTGAAAAAGATTTTGTGTGATCGGGGCCTGAACATGCAGGAGGGTGAAAGGAGGGCAAAGAATAGAGTGAATTGGAGCGATGTGGTATACCGGGGTTGACGAGCTGTCAGTGGATTGAATCAAGGCATGTGTATGGGGGTGGGTTGGGCCATTTCTTTCGTCTGTTTCCTTGCGCTACCTCGCAAACGCGGGAGACAGCGACAAAGCAAAAAAAAAAAAAAAAAAAAAAAAAATATATATATATATATATATATATATATATATATATATATATATATATATATATATATATATATATATATATATATATTTCCCTGGGGATAGGGGAGAAAGAATACTTCCCACGTATTCCCTGCGTGTCGTAGAAGGCGACTAAAAGGGAAGGGAGCGGGGGGCTGGAGATCCTCCCCTCTCATTTTTTTTTTTTTCTTTTTTTTTAATTTTCCAAAAGAAGGAACGGAGAAGAGGTCCAGGTGAGGATGTTCCCTCAGGGGCCCAGTCCTCTGTTCTTGGCGCTACCTCGCTATCGCGGGAGATGGCGAATAGTATGAAAAAAAAAAAAAAAAATATATATATAATATATATATATATATATATATATATATATATATATATATATATATATATTGCATGAGGTCACAGTGGGGCACGTGATCTAGTATTTGCTGATAACCACGAGGAAAATGGAACACAAGTTCCCAAGCGCACTTTCGTGTAATGATCACATCGTCAGGGCAGAAGATACAGGAATGAGATAGAAGACGTAGAACAACAGTCAGATGATGTAAAAGGAAGAGACGTAGTTAAGACGCTGAGAACTTGCCTGGTTTACGTACTAATTACAGTGTGTGTGTGTGTGTGTGTGTGTGTGTGGGGAGGGGGGGGGGGGGGGAGCGCAACCCTGTATGTTAGCGTGGCGTGAGGTACAGAGCTCTCACTACGTGGTAACCTTATCTATAATGTAGAGGACCTTAGCCCACCTCTAGACCTTGCTTCTCTCTCACTTGTAAAGAAGGAAGGACACTCTCAGGTATGTCGTGTTACCGTCACGTCCGGCTGTCACGTGTCGTGGCGCGGGTCGTAACACTGACAAGTGTTACCAACGCTGTTGAGAACCAGGCAAGTTCTCAGTGTCTAATGGATCATGTAACTCTTTACCTTAATATGCTTGTGCAAGTGACTGTATTCGTCCAGCTCTTGTGTACCTGGCCAGGTGTGTGACTGTATTCGTCTAGCTCTTGTGTACCGGGCCAGGTGTGTGACTGTATTCGTCTAGCTCTTGTATACCGGGCCAGGTGTGTGACTGTATTCGTCCAGCTCTTGTGTACCGGGCCAGGTGTGTGACTGTATTCGTCCAGCACTTGTGTACCGGGCCAGAAGCGTGACTATATTCGTCCAGCTCTTGTGTACCGGGCCAGGTGTGTACCGGGGCTACGTGGGCCAGCAGTCACTGTAGCCGCCTGACGCAGCAGCTATCCAGGAGGGCCAGCACACAGGCCACCAGCTCGACCCACCCGCCTACAGCAGTGACCAGCGAGGTACACTCTTACCCACGACACACTCACCGAGGAGGAGGAGAGCCTGGCATACACAAGAAATATTCAGAATACACGCTCACAATATTCAGGGAGGACGCTCACAATATTCAGGGAGGACGCTCACAATATTCAGGGAGGACGCTCACAATATTCAGGGAGGAGGGTGTCACAATATTCAGGGAGGGCGCTCACGATATTCAGGGAGGACGCTCACGATATTCAGGGAGGACGCTCACGATATTCAGGGAGGACGGTCACAATATTCAGGGAGGACGCCCACAATATTCAAGGAGGACGCTCACAATATTCAGGGAGGAGGGGGTCACACAATATTCAGAGAGTAACGTCACACGATACAAAATATTGTAACAACTTCCCGGGTGGCAGTAGGAGGTGGAAGGTCACTGCCTCACCATAACCCACGTCAGCCAGTCACATGGTAAGCAGACGACAACATTGACCCGTCACGCTACTGGCCAACCTCTCCAGACCCGACCACCTGTACAGGGCCCGTGTCATGCCACCCCACACACCAGGTGACCCCCTACCTGGTCATTCTACACACCAGGTGACCCCTACCCCTGTCAGGCCACACCAGGTGACCCCCCCTACCTCTCCACCCTTCACACCAGGTCATCGCTACCTGGTCATTCTACACACCAGGTGACCCCTACCTGGCCCCTCCATACACTCAGTGACCCTTACCTGGCCACCTCACAGGCCAGATGAGCAACACACACCTGTGCACCTGTGCAGTAACACATGATCTCTCTCCACCAGTGATGAACATGTGTGCCTTATAAACACACTTCACTGCTACAACTATCATCTGTCATCGTCCATATTGTCCGTCTTCCAACCGTCTACGTAACAACCTGTCATCACAATGGAAACATAAACACTTGTCATCTGTCCACCTTTAGCCTGTAGACAGGCTGTAATAGTTGCGGCCTCCTGTCTGGGTCTATGTTCTCGTCTGTCTATATACAGTCAACACATCATCAAAATTCAATTCGCATCCACCAGTCATGGATATGTTAATCAAATACATATTACACGTGCCATTAGTTTCGTATCATCATGAAGCAATTTAATCAGTAAATACTGTCATTTCTTTTTCGTATATAGTTTTTTTTATCATAACTATTCGATGAATTAATTTTTCATATATATATATATATATATATATATATATATATATATATATATATATATATATATATATATTTTTTACACATGTTCCCTCCACGCCGATCCGAACACAGATTTCGTGGTGAGTCATATCTTCTACTTTGAATTCTTCTCCTGTGAGCGCCAAGCATTATAAAAACGCACCCTTCTCTGTTCTCAACTCACGTGCTCGATTTTATTTCCAACTATCTCGTCTGACCACTTCGTGCTAAGTTTACTCGTATCAAACCGTCTTTCAGTTACCACCATTGTCCTCAAACATCTCATTTCCAGCACATCCATCCTCCTGCGCACATCTCTATCCATAGCCCACGCCTCGCAACCATACAACATTGTTGGAACCACTATTCCTTCAAACATACCCATTTTTGCTTTCCGAGATAATGTTCTCGACTTCCACACATTTTTCAAGGCTCCCAAAATTTTCGCCCCCTCCCCCACCCTATGATCCACTTCCGCTTCCATGGTTCCATCCGCTGCCAGATCCACTCCCAGATATCTAAAACACTTCACTTCCTCCAGTTTTTCTCCATTCAAACTCACCTCCCAATTGACTTGACCCTCACCCCTACTGTACCTAATAACCTTGCTCTTATTCCCATTTACTCTTAACTTTCTTCTTCCACACACTTTACCAAACTCAGTCACCAGCTTCTGCAGTTTCTCACATGAATCAGCCACCAGTGCTGTATCATCAGCGAACAACAACTGACTCACTTCCCAAGCTCTCTCATCCCCAACAGACTTCATACTTGCCCCTCTTTCCAGGACTCTTGCATTTACCTCCCTAACAACCCCATCCATAAACAAATTAAACAACCATGGAGACATCACACACCCCTGCCGCAAACCTACATTCACTGAGAACCAATCACTTTCCTCTCTTCCTACACGTACACATGCCTTACATCCTCGATAAAAACTTTTCACTGCTTCTAACAACTTGCCTCCCACACCATATATTCTTAATACCTTCCACAGAGCATCTCTATCAACTCTATCATATGCCTTCTCCAGATCCATAAATGCTACATACAAATCCATTTGCTTTTCTAAGTATTTCTCACATACATTCTTCAAAGCAAACACCTGATCCACACATCCTCTACCACTTCTGAAACCGCACTGCTCTTCCCCAATCTGATGCTCTGTACATGCCTTCACCCTCTCAATCAATACCCTCCCATATAATTTACCAGGAATACTCAACAAACTTATACCTCTGTAATTTGAGCACTCACTCTTATCCCCTTTGCCTTTGTACAATGGCACTATGCACGCATTCCGCCAATCCTCAGGCACCTCACCATGAGTCATACATACATTAAATAACCTTACCAACCAGTCAACAATACAGTCACCCCCTTTTTTAATAAATTCCACTGCAATACCATCCAAACCTGCTGCCTTGCCGGCTTTCATCTTCCGCAAAGCTTTTACTACCTCTTCTCTGTTTACCAAACCATTTTCCCTAACCCTCTCACTTTGCACACCACCTCGACCAAAACACCCTATATCTGCCACTCTGTCATCAGACACATTCAACAAACCTTCAAAATACTCATTCCATCTCCTTCTCACATCACCGCTACTTGTTATCACCTCCCCATTTACGCCCTTCACTGAAGTTCCCATTTGCTCCCTTGTCTTACGCACCCTATTTACCTCCTTCCAGAACATCTTTTTATTCTCCCTAAAATTTACTGATAGTCTCTCACCCCAACTCTCATTTGCCCTTTTTTTCACCTCTTGCACCTTTCTCTTGACCTCCTGTCTCTTTCTTTTATACTTCTCCCACTCAATTGCATTTTTTCCCTGCAAAAATCGTCCAAATGCCTCTCTCTTCTCTTTCACTAATACTCTTACTTCTTCATCCCACCACTCACTACCCTTTCTAAACAGCCCACCTCCCACTCTTCTCATGCCACAAGCATCTTTTGCGCAATCCATCACTGATTCCCTAAATACATCCCATTCCTCCCCCACTCCCCTTACTTCCATTGTTCTCACCTTTTTCCATTCTGTACACAGTCTCTCCTGGTACTTCCCCACACAGGTCTCCTTCCCAAGCTCACTTACTCTCACCACCTTCTTCACCCCAACATTCACTCCTCTTTTCTGAAAACCCATACTAATCTTCACCTTAGCCTCCACAAGATAATGATCAGACATCCCTCCAGTTGCACCTCTCAGCACATTAACATCCAAAAGTCTCTCTTTCGCACGCCTGTCAATTAACACGTAATCCAATAACGCTTTCTGGCCATCTCTCCTACTTACATAAGTATACTTATGTATATCTCGCTTTTTAAACCAGGTATTCCCAATCATCAGTCCTTTTTCAGCACATAAATCTACAAGCTCTTCACCATTTCCATTTACAACACTGAACACCCCATGCATACCCATTATTCCCTCAACTGCCACATTACTCACCTTTGCATTCAAATCACCCATCACTATAACCCGGTCTCGTGCATCAAAACCGCTAACACACTCATTCAGCTGCTCCCAAAACACTTGCCTCTCATGATCTTTCTTCTCATGCCCAGGTGCATATGCACCAATAATCACCCACCTCTCTCCATCAACTTTCAGTTTTACCCATATTAATCGAGAATTTACTTTCTTACATTCTATCACATACTCCCACAACTCCTGTTTCAGGAGTATTGCTACTCCTTCCCTTGCTCTTGTCCTCTCACTAACCCCTGACTTCACTCCCCAGACATTTCCAAACCACTCTTCCCCTTTACCCTTGAGCTTCGTTTCACTCAGAGCCAAAACATCCAGGTTCCTTTCCTCAAACATACTACCTATCTCTCCTTTTTTCACATCTTGGTTACATCCACACACATTTAGGCACCCCACATTTTTTTTTTTTTTTTTCCCTGCGTGTCGTAGAAGGCGACTAAAATGGGAGGAGCCGAGGCTGGAAATCCTCCCCTCTCGTTTTTAATTTTCCAAAAGAAGGAACAGAGAAGGGGGCCAAGTGAGTATTTCCCTCAAAGGCTCAGCCCTCTGTTCTTAACGCTACCTCGCTAACGCGGGAGACGGCGAATAGTATGAAAAATATATATCATAATACCAGGATTCGAACCCAGGACCTTTTGCGTGGAAGTCAAGAACGCTAACTGCTAGGTTGTGATCGTCCCTCATAGGAAAATGACTATTCGATTACAAGTAATCGAACACCATTCGTCTCTCATGAGCAACGGGGTCTACATCGGTCAAATCCCATCAGGTTCACACTACCAGCAGTTAGCATTTTAAAGAACCTTACTGTACAAATGCGAAGGTATATAAACACGAGTTTAATACATGTGATCGCACACTTATAAATAACACATGATACCCTCCAACAGCCAGGATTCGAACCCAGGACGTTTTGCGTGGTAGTCAGGTGATCATAGCTTAGCGGTTAGAAGTCTTCATCCCTCGTGAGCGCCAGGATTAGATAAAGAAAGAGTCGCATTCGCTTACATCTGTTCTCGAGCTGTCACGTGCAATGCGACGGTTGTATCATTGTGCTCAAGGGCTGTACCGTCGTACTGAAGGGACGTACTGTCGTGCTCAAGGGTTGTACCGTCGTTATCAAGGGTTGTACCGTCGTTTTCTAGGGTTGTACCATCGTTATCGAGGGTTGTACCGTCGTTATCAAGGGTTGTACCGTCGTTATCAAGGGTTGTACCGTCGTTTTCAAGGGTTGTACCGTCGTTTTCAAGGGTTGTACCGTCGTTATCAAGGGTTGTACCATCGTTATCGAGGGTTGTACCGTCGTTATCGAGGGTTGTAACGTCGTTATCGAGGGTTGTACCGTCGTTATCGAGGGTTGTACCGTCGTTATCAAGGGTTGTACCGTCGTTTTCAAGGGTTGTACCGTCGTTTTCAAGAGTTGTACCGTCGTTTTCAAGGGTTTGTACCGTCGTTATCAAGGGTTGTACCGTCGTTATCAAGGGTTGTACCGTCGTTATCAAGGGTTGTACCGTCGTTTTCAAGGGCTTGTACCGTCGTTATCAAGGGTTGTACCGTCGTTTTCAAGGGTTGTACCGTCGTTATCAAGGGTTGTACCGTCGTTATCAAGGGTTGTACCGTCGTTATCAAGGGTTGTACCGTCGTTTTCAAGAGTTGTACCGTCGTTATCAAAGGCTGTACCGTCGTTATCGAGGGTTGTACCGTCGTTATCGAGGGTTGTACCGTCGTTATCGAGGGTTGTACCGTCGTTATCAAGGGTTGTACCGTCGTTATCAAGGGTTGTACCGTCGTTATCAAGGGTTGTACCGTCGTTTTCTTGGGTTGTACCGTCGTTATCGAGGGTTGTACCGTCGTTTTCAAGGGTTGTACCGTCGTTATCAAGGGTTGTACCGTCGTTATCAAGGGTTGTACCGTCGTTATCAAGGGTTGTACCGTCGTTTTCTTGGGTTGTACCGTCGTTATCAAGGGTTGTACCGTCGTTTTCAAGGGTTGTACCGTCGTTATCAAGGGTTGTACCGTCGTTATCAAGGGTTGTACCGTCGTTATCGAGGGTTGTACCGTCGTTATCAAGGGTTGTACCGTCGTTATCGAGGGTTGTACCGTCGTTATCGAGGATTGTACCGTGGTTATCGAGGGTTGTACCGTCGTTTTCAAGGGTTGTACCGTCGTTTTCTTGGGTTGTACCGTCGTTATCAAGGGTTGTTCCGTCGTTATCGAGGGTTGTACCGTCGTTATCGAGGGTTGTACCGTCGTTATCGAGGGTTGTACTGTCGTTTTCAAGGGCTGTACCGTCGTTTTCAAGGGTTGTACCGTCGTTATCAAGGGTTGTATCATCGCGATCAAGGGTTGTACCGTCGTGCTCAAGGGACGTGCCGTCGTTTTCAAGAGTTGTAACATGATCAAGGGCTGTACTGTCGCGATCAAGGGTTGTATCGTCGTGTCCAAGGGTTGTACCGCTGTGCTAAAGGGTTGAACATAAAATAAATTGAACTGCCAATAGACATCCGTTCCTCTCCATGACAGTTAAATCTTTGAATGATATTAATAAAGATACAATTACCCACAATCCATGTTTAGAAAAATAAAGATAGGAACTTCCTCAGAAGCCAAGTGAAGCGTGATAGTAAGACTGGTGATGGTAGACCATGTGAAGCCTGGTAGTAAGACTGGTGGTGGTAGACCATGTGAAGCCTGGTAGTAAGAGTGGTGGTGGTAGACCATGTGAAGCCTGGTAGTAAGTGTGGTGGTGGTAGACCATGTGAAGCCTGGTAGTAAGAGTGGTGGTGGTAGACCATGTGAAGCCTGGTAGTAAGAGTGGTGGTGGTAGACCATGTGAAGCCTGGTAGTAAGTGTGGTGGTGGTAGACCATGTGAAGCCTGGTAGTAAGACTGGTGGTGGTAGACCATGTGAAGCCTGGTAGTAAGTGTGGTGGTGGTAGACCATGTGAAGCCTGGTAGTAAGACTGGTGGTGGTAGACCATGTGAAGCCTGGTAGTAAGACTGGTGGTGGTAGACCATGTGAAGCCTGATAGTAAGACTGGTGATGGTAGACCATGTGAAGCCTGATAGTAAGACTGGTGGTGGTAGACCATGTGAAGCCTGGTAGTAAGTGTGGTGGTGGTAGACCATGTGAAGCCTGGTAGTAAGACTGGTGGTGGTAGACCATGTGAAGCCTGGTAGTAAGACTGGTGGTGGTAGACCATGTGAAGCCTGGTAGTAAGACTGGTGGTGGTAGACCATGTGAAGCCTGGTAGTAAGACTGATGGTGGTAGACCATGTGAAGCCTGGTAGTAAGACTGGTGGTGGTAGACCATGTGAAGCCTGGTAGTAAGTGTGGCGGTGGTAGACCATGTGAAGCCTGGTAGTAAGACTGGTGGTGGTAGACCATGTGAAGCCTGGTAGTAAGAGTGGTGGTGGTAGACCATGTGAAGCCTGGTAGTAAGAGTGACGGTGGTAGACCATGTGAAGCCTGGTAGTAAGACTGGTGGTGGTAGACCATGTGAAGCCTGGTAGTAAGACTAGTGGTGGTAGACCATATGAAACCTGGTAGTAAGAGTAGTGGTGGTAGACCATGTGAAGCCTGGTAGTAAGACTGGTGGTGGTAGACCATGTGAAGCCTGGTAGTAAGAGTGGTGGTGGTAGACCATGTGAAGCCTGGTAGTAAGACTGGTGGTGGTAGACCATGTGAAGCCTGGTAGTAAGACTGGTGGTGGTAGACCATGTGAAGCCTGGTAGTAAGAGTGATGGTGGTAGACCATGTGAAGCCTGGTAGTAAGAGTGGTGGTGGTAGACCATGTGAAGCCTGGTAGTAATAGTGGTGGTGGTAGACCATGTGAAGCCTGGTAGGAATACATTTCCACCTAGAGAAAGTTAGTCTCGAGACACAGAACCTCCCTCAACAGTGAGTGTGCATAATACACATCCCATTTACTCATTCTTGCAATCACAGTCGAATATTTAATTACGTTTGTGTTTAATAACGGAAAAACTAGCGCCTCTCGTTACAGTGGCCACTGAAGAGGGCCCATCTTAAGACAGAAACCGAGTCAGACAACCTAAGACCCATTAACCTTCATATATCCCTCAGTTTTCGTGGTCATCACGTCTGCTCCAGTGCCACCATCAGTACCACAAGAACCAGCCAAGTTACTACGTCAGACAGGTGAGTTCTGCCCAGGTCCTGGTGATCGGCCACAGAAGACGGTGTGGGTCTTCAAGCAGCAACAACTTGACATAACAAGGTGGCTGGTCAATCCTCATCACAGCATATCAGTATAATGGCTCTTCTTGTAAGGTTTACCATCACCTGGACTCGTAAATTCGATGCACAACTTAGGAATCTATGTTTCAATACACTTGATTGATTTATTAGTAACATCAAATAATGTAATCCAATATTCTAAAAGTGACTGGACATGGCAGAAGCACGTAGCAACCAGCTACATCAAGTGACCATCAAGAACATCACCAGAGACACTACGTGACCTAATCATACAGCGTGTGACGAGTATCCAGACCACATGAGCACCCTAAACACCACGTCACAGTAAGTAACGCGTGACAACGAACGAGAGAACAGAAGGTTAACGAAGGTGTCGAACAACGACCCCAAGCTGAGCCAGACAGACATGTGTGGTCGCTCAAGGCACAGTGCTGGGGGCCCCTTTAAATAAAATAATTTACTAAACGAGATAAACTCATAACTGAACATGTTTACTGATGATAACTGAAACCATGGATAGAAAAGCGACGAAACAGAAACTTCAGAACACCGCCACACTGGCTGGACGAATGGCTGAAGAGATTTCGTCTTGGAGAATATAGTCATGGACACAGATGAGAGTGGAGCTTACATAGATGACACAGAGTCCTAACTATAGCGAACACACTGGGCTAAAGAAAGTTAAACAACATTTTCATGCCCAACCTAACACAAGAACATCACGAGGAAAGACTCGTGAAAGAGAACAAGTATATTTCTTTATGATAATGTCAACATTGCCCTCACGTACCTGGACCTTGTGATGTAGCACCAGTTGGGCTTTCTTGAAGAACTACACACAGCAACTGCTGCAGAGGGTTCAGATGAACACAACAATAATGATGATAAACCTGGAGAAGGTTCAGATGAACACAACAATAATGATGATAAACTTATCTGGAATGAGCAGGTAAGAGAGGATAGAAACCTTCGATATGCCAACTCTTGTGGGGAAAAAGCAAGAAAATAATCACATACATACAAGTTGCAGGAGGTCATGAACACGTTATGACACACCACTTCTCACATGGCAAGAGTCCAGAGCAAGAGGGAAGTTAGGCACCGAGATGTGTACGGAGGAACGTGAGGAAATGTATGGAGGAACGTGAGGAATGTATGGAGGAACGTGAGGAAATGTACGGAGGAACGTGAGGAATGTATGGAGGAACGTGAGGAAATGTACGAAGGAACGTGAGGAAATGTACGGAGGAACGTGAGGAAATGTACGGAGGAACGTGAGGAAATGTATGAAGGAACGTGAGGAAATGTACGAAGGAACGTGAGGAAATGTATGGAGGAACGTGAGGAAATGTATGGAGGAACATGAGGAAATGTATGGAGGAACGTGAGGAAATGTATGGAGGAACGTGAGGAAATGTATGGAGGAACGTGAGGAAATGTACGAAGGAACGTGAGGAAATGTAAGGAGGAACGTGAGGAAATGTATGGAGGAACGTGAGGAAATGTACGAAGAAACGTGAGGAAATGTACGGAGGAACGTGAGGAAATGTACGAAGGAACGTGAGGAAATGTATGGAGGAACGTGAGGAAATGTATGGAGGAACGTGAGGAAATGTATGGAGGAACGTGAGGAAATGTATGGAGGAACGTGAGGAAATGTATGGAGGAACGTGAGGAAATGTACGAAGGAACGTGAGGAAATGTAAGGAGGAACGTGAGGAAATGTATGGAGGAACGTGAGGAAATGTACGAAGAAACGTGAGGAAATGTACGGAGGAACGTGAGGAAATGTATGGAGGAACGTGAAGAAATGTACGGAGGAACGTGAGGAAATGTATGGAGGAACGTGAGGAAATGTACGGAGGAACGTGAGGCAATGTACGGAGGAACGTGAGGAAATGTACGGAGGAACGTGAGGAAATGTATGGAGGAACGTGAGGAAATGTATGGAGGAACGTGAGGAAATGTACGGAGGAACGTGAGGAAATGTATGGAGGAACGTGAAGAAATGTACGAAGGAACGTGAGGAAATGTATGGAGGAACGTGAGGAAATGTACGGAGGAACGTGAGGCAATGTACGGAGGAACGTGAGGAAATGTACGGAGGAACGTGAGGAAATGTATGGAGGAACGTGAGGAAATGTATGGAGGAACGTGAGGAAATGTATGGAGGAACTTGAGGAAATGTACGAAGGAACGTGAGGAAATGTATGGAGGAACGTGAGGAAATGTATGGAGGAACGTGAGGAAATGTACGAAGGAACGTGAGGAAATGTACGGAGGAACGTGAGGAAATGTATGGAGGAACGTGAGGAAATGTACGAAGGAACGTGAGGAAATGTACGGAGGAACGTAAGGAAATGTACGAAGGAACATGAGGAAATGTTTGGAGGAACGTGAGGAAATGTACGGAAACGTAAGGAAATGTACGAAGGAACGTGAGGAAATGTATGGAGGAACGTGAAGAAATGTACGGAGGAACGTGAGGAAATGTATGGAGGAACGTGAGGAAATGTACGGAGGAACGTGAGGAAATGTACGGAGGAACGTGAGGAAATGTATGAAGGAACGTGAGGAAATGTACGGAGGAACGTGAGGAAATGTACGGAAACGTAAGGAAATGTACGAAGGAACGTGAGGAAATGTACGGAGGAACGTGAGGAAATGTACGGAGGAACGTGAGGAAATGTACGGAGGAACGAGAGGAAATGTACGAAGGAACGTGAGGAAATGTATGGACGAACGTGAGGAAATGTATGAAGGAACGTGAGGAAATGTATGGAGGAACGTGAGGAAATGTATGAAGGAACGTGAGGAAATGTACGGAGGAACGTGAGGAAATGTACGGAGGAACGTGAGGAAATGTATGGAGGAACGTGAGGAAATGTACGGAGGAACGTGAGGAAATGTACGGAGGAACGTAAGGCTGTGCTTTCACAACAGAGTTCTGGAGGCAAAACCCAAGAAATGTAACCGCCATAGAGACACCGAAGACCCTCTACATTGAAGACCCTCTACAGTGAAGACCCTCTATGATTAATATGTTTGGATAAGAAGCGGAGGATGAAGGAGACCAGGGCCAGATCCACGTGACCTGCATGTGACAGCAATGAACGGCCACAGTTACACAAGAACCGGGAAGAGCAAGTCATGCGGCGCGCCATACCAAGTGGCGCGCGGCGCCTGCCCAGCCCAGCCGGCACAGGCCCCCCGCCCCGCCACAGGCCACACCCCAGACCTGAACCCCTTCAGTACGAGCCTTGAGGGACCTGACTGGTGCGACCTGTAATGTGTCAGATATTCTGGGTTACTCGACGCGTCTTAGAATGAAAAGGAAGTCTAACTTACACTCATATTCTTACAACGACATATATTTTCTTCCTTAAACAGGTTCATCATTCTATTGTCTTCATTAAAATTTCGCTAATTCTTTTATTTCTTTCAATATCATCAAGTAGTTCGTATGTGAGATTCCTGCCTGTATCTCTGGCATTCCTTCAGTACATGTTCTACGGTGGCATCACACACACACAGCCACAGGTATGATGGGCCCACGTACTGGACATAAGCAATCGTCTGTCTAGAAAGAAGTTTCAAACTAGCGATTGTGGCTGAAAGAAAAAAGCTGTATTCACAGCGTTTTTCCGCTACGTATAGTTTGTTGATATCTTGAGTTCGTGGGAGCCATCTACTTTGTCATTTACCACAAACACGGATATTCATTTAGCCCAGACAATTCTTGCGAGGTGTAAGTCTGGTATGCAGAATGCTACGATATAATAAACAACGTAAATATCTGTAGTTCATTACCTGTGATACCAACATGTCCACCAGAGTTCTACAAACTTATGCCTTGAAAAAGGATCTTATTAATACAATCTAAAACGTCTTGACCGGAGTGCCCTCTGGGAATGGGAGTTTATTGTAAATATTTTCTTTTGTGATTATCAAACTAACTCAGATGCAGATCAAACGCCACTTAGTTCTGACGTAAACAAGAGAGTCCTTTGAAAAATGTCGCTGCAGAAGACCCCACTTCAGTAACCAGGGCAAAGTCTACACCTTCATCATCCCATTTTTGAGAAAACAGGAAAGACTACAATATCCATGTTTGTATACAGCATACACAGGAAAACACCTTGGACATGACCCTTAAAGGTCAGGTCAAAGGCCAAACCATCATATACCCGAGGGTCGTAGCGTCGTGCTCAGGGATCGTAACGTCGTATTTAAGGAGTTAAAGGCTGTTAAGCCATCAAATGCATCTCAGTTAAAAATTGGACGATAATTAGTAAGAAAAAATATAACGTCTGGCAACATTAATCTGCAATTGAATATCAATAGTACGTCATGATGACGCCAGCTAGGGTACGTCGTGATGACGCCAGCTAGGGTACGTAGTGATGACGCCAGCTAGGGTACGTAGTGATGACGCCAGCTAGGGTACGTAGTGATGACGCCAGCTAGGGTGCGTCTTGATGACGCCAGCTAGGGTACGTTGTGATGACGCCAGCTAGGATACGTCGTGATGACGCCAGCTAGGGTACGTAGTGATGACGCCAGCTAGGGTGCGTCGTGATGACGCCAGCTAGGGTACGTTGTGATGACGCCAGCTAGGATACGTCGTGATGACGCCAGCTAGGGTACGTCGTGATGACGCCAGCTAGGGTACGTAGTGATGACGCCAGCTAGGGTGCGTCGTGATGACGCCAGCTAGGGTGCGTCGTGATGACGCCAGCTAGGGTACGTCGTGATGACGCCAGCTAGGGTACGTAGTGATGACGCCAGCTAGGGTGCGCCGTGATGACGCCAGCTAGGGTACGTCGTGATGACGCCAGCTAGGGTACGTAGTGATGACGCCAGCTAGGGTGCGTCGTGATGACGCCAGCTAGGGTACGTCGTTATGACGCCACCTAGGGTACGTCAAGATCACGCCAGCTAGGGTACGTCGTTATGACGCCAGCTAGGATACGTCGTTATGACGCCAGCTAGGATACGTCGTGATCACGCCAGCTAGGATACGTCGTGATCACGCCAGCTCGGATACGTCGTGATCACGCCAGCTAGGATACGTCGTGATCACGCCAGCTAGGATACGTCGTGATCACGCCAGCTAGGATACGTCGTGATCACGCCAGCTAGGATACGTCGTGATCACGCCAGCTAGGATACGTCGTGATCACGCCAGCTAGGGAAGCCCTCACGCGCGCTTTTATACCGATTGCATCAGAAACTCTGGCCAGCTTTATCTAATCTATATATCATTTTCCCTTAACTGTGAATGTTTCGTTTCGCGATATCAGGCAACGCACAGGTGGAGGAGGGGAATCCAGAGGCGCTCAACTGCCCGCTGACTTGTAACTTGTTGCCGTCAGTAGCCCGCCAGCTTCCTGGACGAGCACAGGTGTAACAAGTGCTGATTCGGAGTCGTTTATGACTCGCCCTTTTCCTCCTTCCTCTCCACCGTGGAACTGTCATGATGGGGAGAC
Source organism: Panulirus ornatus (assembly GCF_036320965.1). Classification (NCBI taxonomy): domain Eukaryota; kingdom Metazoa; phylum Arthropoda; class Malacostraca; order Decapoda; family Palinuridae; genus Panulirus; species Panulirus ornatus. The sequence goes on from NC_092253.1 coordinate 19,192,461, forward strand.
GTACGTTAGAGATATAAAGAAGTTCGGATGTAAAAAAACAAACTCGAATACAAGAATAAAACCAAAGAAGAAACCGATGTAGCACACGACTATAATCTCCAGCCCAGACTGCACACTCGCTGCTTCCCGGGGCTCAAGATGCGTCTACTGTAAAAGAGAAAGTCCTAGCAAGACAGAGCACGACCCAGGAGGAGGAGGTGTGACTAGGTTAGCAGGACACCAGCCACCCACGCCCATCTAACCTCCTAACTCGACCATTTGCTCAGAAGGGACTGGCCCTTACCCAGACAACTGTTGATGACACACAAGAAGTACTTCAGGGTAGAAATTCACTTTTGGTCAGGGTGGATGAAGCATTGTGAGTTGATCTCGAACGATCACTTTATATAAAAATGAAAAGATAAAAGGAATTCAAACGTGGAAGTCCATGTTTCACTTCCACACACTGAGAGTATGTGTGTGTGTGTGTGTGTGTGTGTGTGTGTGTGTGTGTGTGTGTGTGTGTGTGTGTGTGTGTGCTGGCTGTATGTATCTACCTGATACAGGTGCTCAACATCATTATAACGAGCTACTTTTTTTTTTTTCATAGCCGAGACGCCAGTGGATGAACAGTTGGGTTGACTGTGGGCCGACCGCCGTAACCAGGATTGGAACCTATGTGCTCGACCCTGGGCGGTCCGTGAATGCGTCATGGTCAACAACACTAAGCGACACACCACGAGTATATATGTGTATTCGTCCGAGTTCACAGGTAACACTGTTGTGGGCAAAACGTTGTACCTCGGACGAGACGAAGTCTACTTTTTCTTGCACAGGATCGCTAAGTGTGGGAGGACCTACCTACCTACAGCAGCACCACAGATAACTTGGATCACAGACTTGATGATGTTTCGCATCAAATCCACGACTGACATTACTTGCGCCTCCTTTCCTACCCAAGTTACCAGGTCTTCCACTTACAACTGTGCATGTTTATATATTTTCTGCCACAGTGATCCATGTTTGTGATCTCTTCCATCATCACACACACCCTCCGTACGTACGATCGAACGCTCTGTTGCTGCTGGAATCAGTTCTCTTCAGTTAAATACGTGATGTTGCCTCACCCTGGGGCAGACCACAGTGTCTCCTGCCTCACCCTAGGGCAGACCACAGTGTCTCCTGCCTCACCCTGGGGCAGACCACAGTGTCTCCTGCCTCACCCTGGGGCAGACCACAGTGTCTGCTGCCTCACTCTGGGGCAGACCACAGTGTCTCCTGCTTCACCCTGGGTTAGGTTCATTGTACATAAACTGCTCATATCAGTCGCCTTCTAACTTATCTAGCACACTTCAGCCACACTGGCTACAACTTAACCATACGAGCCATGTTATCTACATCTACAACAGCCACACTTTAACCACATTTGCCACAGAAGAGACAAGCTATATCCACACGAGCTACAGAATCCCCAGACTAAAGCTTCACTTTCTCAAAATAGCCACAGTAGGCAGTATATGGACCCACGGGGGTTCCAGAGCAGTACATTAGGTAATGTAGGTTCCCTGGGGACTGGGGAGCAATACAGTACATAGTACTGGTCCCCTGGGAAGTAGAGAGCAATATCGTGTGTAGTACAGTGGTCCATGGGGTACTGGAGGGCAATATAGTGGGTAGTACAGTGGTCCATGGGGTACTGGAGGGCAATATAGTGGGTAGTACAGTGGTCCATGGGGTACTGGAGGGCAATATAGTGGGTAGTACAGTGGTCCATGGGGTACTGGAGGGCAATATCGTGTGTAGTACAGTGGACCATGGGGTACTGGAGGGCAATATAGTGGGTAGTACAGTGGTCCATGGGGTACTGGAGGGCAATATAGTGGGTAGTACAGTGGTCCATGGGGTACTGGAGGGCAATATCGTGTGTAGTACAGTGGTCCATGGGGAGGAGTGTAGTAGGAGTACAGGGTGCTCTTGTGGCGGGCAGTGCACGGGACCCAGGGATGTGGCGGGGAGTGCACGGGCCCCAGGGGGGCTGGGGGCAGTGCAGAGGCCCCAGGGGGTGTGGCGGGCAATATGGTGCTTACCTGGTTGGTGGAGGAGCTGCCTGCCTGCTGGACACGACACGTGCGACAACACATTATCATCATTACTCAGGTCTGCCGTGATCACAGGCAGGGGGCGCGGGGTCTTAAGCTAAGGGGCTGGAGGGCTGTGTGTGGGGGCTGGAGGACTGTGTGTGGGAGCTGGAGGGCTGTGTGTGGGGGCTGGAGGGCTGTGTGTGTGGGGGCTGGGCTTGGAGAGAGAGAGGGGGGGGGGTCAAGCAGGTGTAGAGGGAGAGACACATGTTGTGTTACCAGGTTACATATGACCTGACGACTCCTCATGACCTGATTATACTGTACACATTCGACTCGAAAGGAATAGCGAGCAATATTTACTTAAAGTAAACTTTACTGAGCAATATTTACTTACTTTACTGAAGTAAGTATTTGAGTTACAAATACTTACACCACTTCATATTGCCTCTCTTACTGCTGTAAAGTGAAGTAATGACCTGAAACATCGGACTCTGAACTGACCAGGTCACATATGACACTTGACTGACAACGGCACATATGAAACCTGACTGACCAGGTCACATTTGACTGAACTGTCCAGGTCACATATGACAACTGCCTAACTGGATTACTTATAACGCTGGGCTGACCAGGACACATGTGACGCTGTACTGACCAGGAGGCATGTGACGCTGTACTGACCAGGACACATGTGACGCTGTACTGACCAGGAGGCATGTGACGCTGTACTGACCAGGACACATGTGACGCTGTACTGACCAGGAGGCATGTGACGCTGTACTGCCCAGGACACATGTGACGCTGTACTGACCAGGAGGCATGTGACGCTGTACTGACCAGGACACATGTGACGCTGTACTGACCAGGACACATGTGACGCTGTACTGACCAGGACACACGTTTTGAGGAACTACAGACGCCAGCTGAAGGACGCTACAACACAGATCATGGACACTGTACCACACACGACATTGTACTTATCACCTTCAGGACTTCATCCGTTGTATATGGCAAACTTCAGCATGATCTGTAATGATATGAACTCCAGCTACAGTTTCTGATCGCATCAACCCCAGCCACAGTTTCTGATCACATCAACCCCAGCCACAGTTTCTGATCACATCAACCCCCAGCCAGTTTCTGACCACATGAACCCCAGCCACAGTTTCTGATCACATGAACCCCAGCCACAGTTTCTGATCACATCAACCCCAGCCACAGTTTCTGACCACATCAACCCCAGCCACAGTTTCTGACTACATCAACCCCAGCCACAGTTTCTGACCACATCAACCCCAGCCACAGTTTCTGACCACATCAACCCCAGCTACACTTTCTTACCACATCAACCCCAACCATAGTTTCTGACATCAACCCCAGCCACAGTTTCTGACCACATCAACCCCAGCCACAGTTTCTGACCACATCAACCCCAGCCACAGTTTCTGACCACATCAACCCAAGCCACAGTTTCTGACCACATCAACCCCAGCCACAGTTTCTGCCCACATCAACCCCAGCTACACTTACTTACCACATCAACCCCAACCATAGTTTCTGACATCAACCCCAGCCATAGTTTCTGACCACATGAACCCCAGCCACAGTTTCTGACCACATCCACCCCAGTCACAGTTTCTGACCACAAAAACTACATTGTGTCATTATGTACCTGTTCATTCCAGGGGAAATCATGCAAGAATCGAGACTCGTGACACAGAGTGAAGCAGAAAGAACCATCTTGCACCGCGTCAGAAGATGGCGTTATGACACAAAGATTTCCCAGCGTCGTCCAGACTGTGTCCACCCTACTTGTCTCTCACATCACCAAGTCTGCACATCCATGTTATATCCTGACACATAACATCGCAAGGATGTTCCCTCAACATCCAGGCGACGCATGACAACGCTCCAATACTTTCATTTCTTCTTGAGTGACAAGCTCGTAAGTCAAGATAAGCTGTGGTGCGAAAACCAGTTCTACAAGAACCACTCCCTCCTACTGGCCTGGCTGTGAGGGGAAACCTGGCCACGAACACTGGAAGCCATACCTGCTTTCCTTGTAACAAAACTGATGGAACGCAGAACAATGAAGATCATAGGAGACCCCAGGAACCACAGCAGCAGCAGCACCACAGGAACCACAGCAGCAGCAGCACCCCAGGAACCACAGCGGCAGCAGCACCCCAGGAACCACAGCAGCAGCAGCAACCCAGGAACCACAGCGGCAGCAGCACCCCAGGAACCACAGCAGCAGCAGCACCCCAGGAACCACAGCGGCAGCAGCACCCCAGGAACCACAGCGGCAGCAGCACCCCAGGAACCACAGCGGCAGCAGCACCCCAGGAACCACAGCGGCAGCAGCACCCCAGGAACCACAGCAGCAGCAGCACCCCAGGAACCACAGCGGCAGCAGCACCCCAGGAACCACAGCAGCAGCAGCACCCCAGGAACCACAGCGGCAGCAGCACCCCAGGAACCACAGCGGCAGCAACACCCCAGGAACCAAAGCGGCAGCAGCACCCCAGGAACCACAGCAGCAGCAGCACCCCAGGAACCAAAGCGGCAGCAGCACCCCAGGAACCACAGCAGCAGCAGCTCCCCAGGAACCACAGCAGCAGCTCCCCAGGAACCACAACAGCAGCTCCCCAGGAACCACAACAGCAGCTCCCCAGGAACCACGACAGCAGCACCCCAGGAACCACAACAGCAGCACCCCAGGAACCACGACAGCAGCTCCCCAGGAACCACGACAGCAGCTCCCCAGGAACCATGGTAGCACTTCCCTCCCTTGAGCCCGTGAAGGACTGGGGAGTGACCCGGTAGCCTGGCCTGGGGGTCAACCAGATGATCACGCCAGGGAACGTCAACAAGAGACAATGTTGACATGTTTCTCTCAGTGACGCCATGCTTAGTAACCCTACCGATAACGCTTAGCTTGCTTACCAACACTGGAGTTAACGCTTAGCTTGCTTACCAACACTGGAGTTAACGCTTAGCTTGCTTGCCAACACTGGAGTTAACGCTCAGCTTGCTTACCAACACTGGAGTTAACGCTTAGCTTGCTTGCCAACACTGGAGTTAACGCTTAGCTTGCTTGCCAACACTGGAGTTAACGCTTAGCTTGCTTGCCAACACTGGAGTTAACGCTCAGCTTGCTTACCAACACTGGAGTTAACGCTTAGCTTGCTTACCAACACTGGAGTTAACGCTTAGCTTGCTTGCCAACACTGGAGTTAACGCTCAGCTTGCTTACCAACACTGGAGTTAACGCTTAGCTTGCTTGCCAACACTGGAGTTAACGCTTAGCTTGCTTACCAACACTGGAGTTAACGCTCAGCTTGCTTGCCAACACTGGAGTTAACGCTCAGCTTGCTTGCCAACACTGGAGTTAACGCTTAGCTTGCTTACCAACACTGGAGTTAACGCTTAGCTTGCTTACCAACACTGGAGTTAACGCTCAGCTTGCTTGCCAACACTGGAGTTAACGCTCAGCTTGCTTGCCAACACTGGAGTTAACGCTTAGCTTGCTTACCAACACTGGAGTTAACGCTCAGCTTGCTTGCCAACACTGGAGTTAACGCTCAGCTTGCTTGCCAACACTGGAGTTAACGCTTAGCTTGCTTGCCAACACTGGAGTTAACGCTCAGCTTGCTTGCCAACACTGGAGTTAACGCTTAGCTTGCTTACCAACACTGGAGTTAACGCTTAGCTTGCTTACCAACACTGGAGTTAACGCTCAGCTTGCCTGCCAACACTGGAGTTAACGCTCAGCTTGCTTGCCAACACTGGAGTTAACGCTTAGCTTCCTTGCCAACACTGGAGTTAACGCTTAGCTTGCTTGCCAACACTGGAGTTAACGCTCAGCTTGCTTACCAACACTGGAGTTAACGCTTAGCTTGCTTACCAACACTGGAGTTAACGCTCAGCTTGCTTGCCAACACTGGAGTTAACGCTTAGCTTGCTTGCCAACACTGGAGTTAACGCTTAGCTTGCTTGCCAACACTGGAGTTAACGCTTAGCTTGCTTGCCACCACTGGAGTTAACGCTCAGCTTGCTTACCAACACTGGAGTTAACGCTTAGCTTGCTTACCAACACTGGAGTTAACGCTCAGCTTGCTTGCCAACACTGGAGTTAACGCTCAGCTTGCTTGCCAACACTGGAGTTAACGCTTAGCTTGCTTGCCAACACTGGAGTTAACGCTTAACTTGCTTGCCAACACTGGAGTTAACGCTCAGCTTGCTTGCCAACACTGGAGTTAACGCTTAGCTTGCTTGCCAACACTGGAGTTAACGCTTAGCTTGCTTGCCAACACTGGAGTTAACGTTCAGCTTGCTTGCCAACACTGGAGTTAACGCTCAGCTTGCTTGCCAACACTGGAGTTAACGCTCAGCTTGCTTACCAACACTGGAGTTAACGCTCAGCTTGCTTACCAACACTGGAGTAAACGCTCAGCTTGCTTGCCAACACTGGAGTTAACGCTTAACTTGCTTGCCAACACTGGAGTAAACGCTTAGCTTGCTTGCCAACACTGGAGTTAACGCTCAGCTTGCTTGCCAACACTGGAGTTAACGCTCAGCTTGCTTGCCAACACTGGAGTTAACGCTCAGCTTGCTTGCCAACACTGGAGTTAACGCTCAGCTTGCCTGCCAACACTGGAGTTAACGCTTAGCTTGCTTGCCAACACTGGAGTTAACGCTCAGCTTGCTTGCCAACACTGGAGTTAACGCTCAGCTTGCTTACCAACACTGGAGTTAACGCTTAGCTTGCTTGCCAACACTGGAGTTAACGCTTAACTTGCTTGCCAACACTGGAGTAAACGCTCAGCTTGCTTGCCAACACTGGAGTTAACGCTTAACTTGCTTGCCAACACTGGAGTAAACGCTTAGCTTGCTTGCCAACACTGGAGTTAACGCTCAGCTTGCTTGCCAACACTGGAGTTAACGCTCAGCTTGCTTGCCAACACTGGAGTTAACGCTCAGCTTGCTTGCCAACACTGGAGTTAACGCTTAGCTTGCTTGCCAACACTGGAGTTAACGCTCAGCTTGCTTGCCAACACTGGAGTTAACGCTCAGCTTGCTTACCAACACTGGAGTTAACGCTCAGCTTGCTTGCCAACACTGGAGTTAACGCTTAGCTTGCTTGCCAACACTGGAGTTAACGCTCAGCTTGCTTGCCAACACTGGAGTTAACGCTCAGCTTGCTTGCCAACACTGGAGTTAACGCTCAGCTTGCTTGCCAACACTGGAGTTAACGCTTAGCTTGCTTGCCAACACTGGAGTTAACGCTCAGCTTGCTTGCCAACACTGGAGTAAACGCTTAGCTTGCTTGCCAACACTGGAGTTAACGCTCAGCTTGCTTGCCAACACTGGAGTTAACGCTCAGCTTGCTTACCAACACTGGAGTTAACGCTTAGCTTGCTTGCCAACACTGGAGTTAACGCTTAACTTGCTTGCCAACACTGGAGTAAACGCTTAGCTTGCTTGCCAACACTGGAGTTAACGCTCAGCTTGCTTGCCAACACTGGAGTTAACGCTCAGCTTGCTTGCCAACACTGGAGTTAACGCTCAGCTTGCTTGCCAACACTGGAGTTAACGCTCAGCTTGCTTGCCAACACTGGAGTTAACGCTCAGCTTGCCTGCCAACACTGGAGTTAACGCTTAGCTTGCTTGCCAACACTGGAGTTAACGCTCAGCTTGCTTGCCAACACTGGAGTTAACGCTCAGCTTGCTTACCAACACTGGAGTTAACGCTTAGCTTGCTTGCCAACACTGGAGTTAACGCTTAACTTGCTTGCCAACACTGGAGTAAACGCTCAGCTTGCTTGCCAACACTGGAGTTAACGCTCAGCTTGCTTGCCAACACTGGAGTTATACTTGATTTATACGACCATACAGGTCTTCCTCATTCATACATCCCCTCTTTCCCTGCCTACCTTACTACCTGACCACACCTGCCAACAAGCGTCAGCCCCTGCTGACAACACTTTGAACACGTGTTAGCCCACATATGTTCCTAAACACCTTCCCCAGGGGTAGTCGACCCTCACACCTGCTGGTCACAGCTGTCCTAGCACCTTAGCAACCACTGCTACACCTGCTGGTCACAGCTATCCTCGCTACCTTAGCAACAAAGGAGACACAGACCATAGCAGTGTATGTTCTTCATACCCTGTATTTACATTTACCTTCACCCAAACTCAAGGATTAATGTCTTACACTTACACATTAATGGCTTACACTTATACATTAATGGTTTACACTTACACATTACTAATTTACACTTACATATTAATGGCTTACACTTATACATTAATGGTTTACACTTACACATTTATTGTTTACACTTACACATTAATGGTTTACACTTACACATTAATGGTTTACACTTACACATTAATGGGTTTACACTTACATATCAATGGTTTACACTTACACATTACTAGTCTACACTTACACATTAATGGTTTACACTTACATATTACTAGTTTACATTTACACATTAATGGTTTACACTTTCACATGAATGGTTTACACTTACACATTAATGGGTTTACACTTACATATTAATGGTTTACACTTACACACCAATGGTCAACACTCACACATTAATGGTTTACACTGACATATTAATGGTTTACACTTACACATTATTGGATTACACTTACATTAATGATTTACACTTACACACTAATGGTTTACACTTACACACTAATGGTTTACACTTACACACTAATGGTTTACACTTACACATTAATGGGTTTACACCTACACATTAATGGTTTACACTTACACATTAATGGTTTACACTTACATTAATGGTTTACACTTACATATTAATGGTTTAAGTGGATGGTAATATACTGCTTGAACAATGTGACACAGGAAGTGCGACAATGTGACACAGACGATGTGACAATGTGACACAGGAAGTGCGACAATGTGACACAGACGATGTGACAACGTAACAAAGACAGTGCGATAATGTGGCACAGACAGTGCGACAATGTGACACAGACGATGTGACAATGTGACACAGGAAGTGCGACAATGTGACACAGACGATGTGACAATGTGACACAGGAAGTGCGACAATGTGACACAGACGATGTGACAACGTAACAAAGACAGTGCGATAATGTGGCACAGACAGTGCGACAATGTGACACAGGCAGTGCGACAATGGGGCACAGACAGTGCGACAATGTGGCACAGACAGTGCGACAATGTGACACAGACGATGTGACAACGTAACAAAGACAGTGCGACAATGGGGCACAGACAGTGCGACAATGTGACACAGACGATGTGACAACGTAACAAAGACAGTGCGACAATGGGGCACAGACAGTGCGACAATGTGACACAGACGATGTGACAACGTAACAAAGACAGTGCGACAATGTGGCACAGACAGTGCGACAATGTGACACAGACGATGTGACAACGTAACAAAGACAGTGCGACAATGTGACACAGACGGTGCGACAATGTGACACAGACGGTGCGACAATATGACACAGACGATGTGACAACGTAACAAAGACAGTGCGACAATGTGACACAGACGGTGCGACAATGTGACACAGACGGTGCGACAATGTGACACAGACGGAGCGACAATGTGACACAGACGGTGACACACAGACAGCATGAGAGACACAGATGGTGCAGGAGTGTGGAACAGACAGTGTAAGAGAACATTGTGAGTGTTGCGAGTGCTGGGTCGTGGGCGGAGGGGGGGGGGGGGAGAAGAGACGAGGCAGGTGTGTAGGGGGTAGGAGACGAGGCAGGTGTTGGGGGGGGGGGGTTAGGAGACGAGGCAGGTGTTGGGGGGGGGGGGTTAGGAGACGAGGCAGGTGTTAATTATACAGCCACTATTAGGGCGAACCCCCCCCCCCCCCCTGCAGGGTGGAGGCGATACACCATTACCAGAAGTTACGATAACAGACCCCGGACCATATCACTCTCATGTACTGTGTTCAGTGTAAATGTTTGAGTTAGATCATGTAGTGGAGGGGGAAACCTGGCTGACACAGGAGATAACACACTGGTGTACTACACAGAGAGAGAGAGACACTGTGGGAAATGGAGTTCAGGAGGCATGAGGCAGGACGACCGTGCAGGTGTGGCAACTTGGGGTTATCTTACCCTCTGGACAGAACCAACCACAGCGGTAATGGTTCATTGATGTGGTGAGGGAAAAAAAGACGAAGTAAGACATGTTTACTGAGGGAGATACAGTCAACACTGCCTGTAGGGTTTAAGGCAACATATGTAAGGCATAACAAGGATGGAGTATAGCAGGATAACACGGGAGGAAGTGGGAAACAAAAGAATCAAGTCCAAGACAATCCAACACTTCTCCATAAAATCATTAGGAGTAAATCATCAGTTCACAGCAGATCTCAAGGCGAAGAAGAATCCAGAGGGGAAAAGGCTACCGAGGATCACCAGAGGCTGTGTGAGGCAGCGATGACGAATGCAGAAATGTATTCGCCGAGGAGGACCACCTAGAAACGAGACGTAAACACTGCCAAAGGTCATGACCCACATAAGGCTCTTCAAATACAGATGAAATTTCACCGTGATTCCTAAATATGTGTTCAGGTTCGTGAAATACCGTTCAAGATATCGCTGAAGTACCACGGGAGCGTTGGAACACAAATGATGTACCTACCTGAAAAAGAATAATAAAAAGAAAATAATCAAACTGGTGGGTTGCAGTCAAGGTGGGTGTAGATAGGGTGGCGTGTCTGTATGTGGACCGCCAGAAGACGATGTTCCACATGTTGGACCTTCAGCCACTGAGCCGAGGATGGTGTTTGGTGGGAGGGAAGACTGAGTTCGTAATGGGTCTGAGGTGACCCACCAGTGGCAGGCTCCTGCTCTGGACTTCTTGCTTTACTCATCTACGTGAACAACTTGCAAGATGGACTGGACTCCTGCGTGAATATATTTGTGGATGATGCTAAGGTCAAGCGGGAATAAAAAAGGGAACCTCAGCGAACTCCAAAGTTGGTCTGGGTAATGGTTGACGCACTTCGCTCAACACGGGTCACTGGATACACAGTACTGAGGACGGGACATAGGAGATCTCGATGTAAACATTATCATGTAAGAAGGAGGTAGCAGCTGAGGGCAAGTGTGTACTACTACTTCAGGGACCGTGTCATCTGATCGTCTGAAACCTGTACCATCTCTGAGGACAATAGCAAACAATACAAGTGGCTGCTGGTAAATGTTAAAATGGCATATACGTTCACGTCTAAGGAATAATTTACCAAGTTGTTCACATCCTACATAAGGTCAAAATTAGAATATATTTCCCAGGTTTGTTACAGCACTTACAGAAGCACAAAGATATGACAAAGAAGGTCCAGAGGAAGGCAACACAGAGAATACCAGAATAAAGAAAGCTCAGTAATTGGGAAAGGCTAAACATTAAAAAGGTCTACTACGGAAGAGAGAAAAGTAAAGGAAATCCTATCATACCCTTAAGTTGTTAATACAGACGCCTCAGTATGGACGTCCTGGTGTGGCTTTGACAGTGTAGACGTCAAGTCGTGTCATTGTGGATGTCTTAGTGTCAACTGCCCTTTCCAGCTAATGTCTGATGAAGTAAATGTCGATGGTGACGTAACTGGGGACACAGTTGGTAACACTGTTACGGATAGTTCCCACACAATGGTCTCTGGTCTCCACACATGTTTTTAACAGATTAAATTGAGTAAAATTGGCATTTTCTTTTTTTTTTCTTAACATGAGGTAAAATTATATTTGATCAACAGAGGTCGGACCTTCCGTGCAGCCCAAGGTGGTACAACGGTGAGCACAGCTGCTGAGAACCATTGTTCTACAAAGGTTCCGCAGCAAACGCTTGACACCTGTTGTTCAGCTGTTGGGGAAACACCTGCTAGGAAGGCTATCATCACAGTGCTCTACACTACTCACCCAAGTACTGCTATGGGGCGTCATCCCACACCCTCCCAACACAGGAGCAATTTCAATCCTCCTCAAACATTGTACACAAGTACGAGATGTGACGTCGCACTTCACTAACTCTCCCGTAGCCAACATAGTGTTTTGCTCAGAATAACTTGGCCAGCACACAGTTTCTTCGTGGTGACAGCAGCATCATTTAAGACACTGCATCGTACTTAAAGTATCGCAAGACCTTAATTGACGGATCGTTGTATAGCGTCACACATACTCTCACCTCAGGAACCAAGGAACTTCATAACACTACAACCCTTCGAGTACTACCAAATCATAACACCTGCCCAGGACTGCCACAACTTCTTGAGGAATCTGGTGTAAATATTACAATTAACTAGAGCAATACAGAGAGGAAGTTACTTATAAATAGAGAATATAGCCAGAAATTCATATGGTTGTGTTTACCATATACCATGTACGGACTGCAATAATCTTTACTTACGACACATTAAAAAAGAATAGAATCTAAGAATAAAGCAGCATCAGTATTGGGCAGGAATAATACAGAAAATTTTATGACTGGCATGTTGCCAGACCCGAACACACCAACCCGAACACTATCATCCGCTATCGCTCGTCTACCAATGGCGTCTTAGCTACGTCTGAGGAAGTCATCTTACTGGGTACAGCCTTACGTCTCATGGCCACACGTGCCACTCAGGGGCCGTGAGGACTCTGGAAGACCAAGTCAATACTACACACACCCAAGATGGTCTGATCCTCATAGGTGTTTAACCTCGAAGAGACTGACCTACTTCCTGAGGGCCTCTCCATCCTCCAGCAGTGACACAGTGGCAATGAGACACCCTCACTGAACTTCCTTCTACAAGACTGGCAAACAGTAACAAGCAACACTCAGGGGAGGGAAGGGGAGGGGAAGGAAGGGGGATCTACTGCCATCCACCCTCTACTGCCATCACCCTCTCCCTCCAGTGACCTGCTTTCTGGTCGCTGCTGAAAGTCCCGAGAAGGTTAATGGCGACCATGTCCTCAACTTCATCTCGTTGACAACTTTAGAGGACACGCAAGATGCACTCCTCCCTCCGTGCAGCCGGGGATACTGTGGCTGGGATATGCTTACCGTCTTGGGATCGTCCCGAGCCATGCTGGACCAGGGCAGATCCCCCGCATGCGTTAAACAGTTCTACTGCCTGTAAGCCTCCTGCTTCCCTCCTTATCTGTTGTTCTGAACGCATCCCTTAGCATTCCTCCCGACCTACATACGCTTTGTATTGCTGTAGCCCTTCTCCTTGCCGCCACTATCTACGCTAAATATTAGTACATCTTTAGTAGCATGAAGAACCATTACAGTCCACATGCTCTGAGCTGCACAACGTGCATCGCATAACACGCAAGAGGAAGTGACAATAACATCGGTTTAAAGTCTTGCTTCTGGCAAGCGACTAAGTGGACGGGCCTCTTAACCTGTCTACATGTGGAAGTGATCCAGGCGGCTGGTGCTAACCCAAACACAACTTCCACCTTGGCTCTGACATACTGCATCTACAGACAGAAAATCACAGCGACGCTCTGAAATTTACAGGAACAGCAAAGGAATACAAGACGAGAGGTCCTGGACGCACGAGTCCTTATTACTTGACCCAGGTAAATGATAACAGGGTCTTGGAGTACGAGACCCAACAGACACCATAGACAAGGGGCCTAAAAGTTACCTCTCTGTTATCAGTCATCCCCCATGAATCCTTTGCCCTCCCCCACAGACTTCAACACGTAGAAACCCCTCCCAAATCACCCCCATCTATCAGACGCACAAAATAGTGGTCAGCGCCTCAGCAGAGCCAACCATCCGGGCATCACAACCTCAGCGGAGCCAACCATCCAGGCATCACAACCTCAGCAGAGCCAACCACCCGGGCATCACAACCTCAGCAGAGCCAACCACTCGGGCATCACAACCTCAACAGAGCCAACCACCCGGGCATCACAACCTCAGCAGAGCCAACCACCCGGGCATCACAACCTGCATCATACCTGGTGACGTTATGGGGACACTGCTTCACCATCCACAACCTAAGCAAGTAGGTCGAAGAGTTTCTCTCTGTATTTACCAGTCTATCATCACGGCTACTCCGAGATGGGAGGTGATATAAGGACACAATATATTACATCTTTCTAAATCAAAACATTAACTTCCCGACTCAACCTGATTTTTTTCCCGAAGGATATCAGCCCTTCAAAGTCAACCCAACTGTGGTACTCCCTATAATAAATACATATATATATATATATATATATATATATATATATATATATATATATATATATATATATATATATATATATATATATATATATATATATATAATGACATTAACAGATATTCCAGTTTTCATTGTTATTCTTTTCCTGTTTCTATTTCTTTAAGATTTTCTGATTTTTTGGAAGAATTTTTTACCTATCTGGTTTACAATATCAATGTGTTTAATTTATCTAATGTTAGGGGTATCATTAATGATAGTAGTATACATGTATATGTCGTCTCTTTCATATTCTTAAAGGACACATAAACATATCATGACGTCATCAGTTTAGCGTATGAAAGTGTTGATAAACAAACAATATTTTCCTCCATACCATCTGAACACACTTGGTATTATAATGAACACACTATACTTGGTATTGTCAATGAACACACTAAACTTGGTATTTTTAATGAACACACACTAGTTGTTATCTATAATAAGTTTCTGTATGAAGAACTCGTTTTATGGAGGTAAGTACACGAGAGTACGACGATCATTAGCCAAGTTACACAGAACACCGTATCATTTCCCGCCATCACCAGGTTCCTCTCGGCCTTCACTATACCATCTTCCTTCACCGCACAATTAAACCCTCAGACATAAAACATGGCTACCTCCCATCGCCTTCCTGCCTTCCCAACTCTGCCAACCTATTATTACCGACAGTTCCACGCCTCACTAAACTATTTTTTGTAACCTGGGCTTAAGGAAATCCTGTCGAAGAGACAGCCTCTTAAACCTTCCTCTCGACAATTTCTGACCTTCCTGGTTAACGCCTAAATTCCTGTGTTGCCCTTAACCACGTCTGCCCGACCCTCCCTACCTCCCTCCACCATCCTGGCTAGCCCCATTCCTAACAGCCCCACACTAACCTGCTCTTATCCCACTCAACACGTCAACCCACGTTACCCACCAACCTTCGTATACTTCCTCTCCCCATAACTAAATTTCATGGCTCTGGCTGACTATGAACTATGCGGGCCCGGGTTCGAATCGCAGACAGGGCAATCGGCTCTCAACGCAGTCGTTTCTTTTTCTTTTTAGGTTGATCAATAACTGGGTACAGGTGACCTAAGCCATGGGTCAGGTGACCAGAGGCAGGTGGTCAGGTCATGGGGTCACTTCACAAACTGTTATGTTCATAATCCTATCATAAAGGATTTAATTTGTACGTCTAAACTGATTTTGAGCTCATGACTCACTCTGAGTATTGGTGGGGGAGTCTTGGACACCTCTGTCAACACCTGAAAGTGCAACAGTAAGCCACTGGAGTCTTGCCCACTAAGAGCACTAACCTAATGATTCCGAAATTCAGTTTCGTTCCATCTTGACCCTAGTTAACTTACTGCCGTTTTCGCATATCATCAGCTAAACAAAATCATTTGAATTTTCATGCGGAATTTTTATTAAGTAATTTTCTCACTGTGGTTCTTCTTAGAAACAATATTCATATCAAGTTCCGTAAGTGGTTGGGACAGTCCTGGGACGTTGTGGGACGGTAGTGCGAAGAGGGACTTAGTGCTGTAAGGTTCCACCGGCCCACGTCTGGCCAGTCTCGTCCACTCGCCGCAAGACTCGTGTCATCAGCTCCCAGACAGCTCCATTTCATAAATAAACATTGTGGATACAACAAAATTATTCCAATTAAAACCATACCTCCTTCTGTGGTGCTGTACAGGGTGTTGACGTAACCATACCTCCTTCTGTGGTGCTGTACAGGGTGTTGACGTAACCATACCTCCTTCTGTGGTGCTGTACAAGGTGTTGACGTAACCATACCTCCTTCTGTGGTGCTGTACAGGGTGTTGACGTAACTATATCTCCTTCTGTGGTGCTGTACAAGGTGTTGACGTAGCCATACCTCCTTCTGTGGTACTGTACAAGGTGTTGACGTAACCATACCTCCTTCTGTGGTGCTGTACAAGGTGTTGACGTAACCATACCTCCTTCTGTGGTGCTGTACAGGGTGTTGACGTAACCATATCTCCTTCTGTGGTGCTGTACAAGGTGTTGACGTAACCATACCTCCTTCTGTGGTACTGTACAAGGTGTTGACGTAACCATACCTCCTTCTGTGGTGCTGTACAGGGTGTTGACGTAACCATACCTCCTTCTGTGGTGCTGTACAAGGTGTTGACGTAACCATACCTCCTTCTGTGGTGCTGTACAGGGTGTTGACGTAACCATACCTCCTTCTGTGGTGCTGTACAGGGTGTTGACGTAACCATACCTCCTTCTGTGGTGCTGTACAGGGTGTTGACGTAACCATATCTCCTTCTGTGGTGCTGTACAAGGTGTTGACGTAACCATACCTCTTTCTGTGGTGCTGTACAAGGTGTTGACGTAACCATACCTCCTTCTGTGGTGTTGTACAAGGTGTTGACGTAACCATACCTCCTTCTGTGATGCTGTACAGGGTGTTGACGTAACCATATCTCCTGTGGTGCTGTACAAGGTGTTGACGTAACCATACCTCCTTCTGTGGTGCTGTACAAGGTGTTGACGTAACCATACCTCCTTCTGTGGTGCTGTACAGGGTGTTGACGTAACCATACCTCCTTCTGTGGTGCTGTACAAGGTGTTGACGTAACCATACCTCCTTCTGTGGTGCTGTACAGGGTGTTGACGTAACCATACCTCCTTCTGTGGTGCTGTACAGGGTGTTGACGTAACCATACCTCCTTCTGTGGTGCTGTACAGGGTGTTGACGTAACCATACCTCCTTCTGTGGTGCTGTACAGGGTGTTGACGTAACCATACCTCCTTCTGTGGTGCTGTACAGGGTGTTGACGTAACCATATCTCCTTCTGTGGTGCTGTACAAGGTGTTGACGTAACCATACCTCTTTCTGTGGTGCTGTACAAGATGTTGACGTAACCATACCTCCTTCTGTGGTGCTGTACAAGGTGTTGACGTAACCATACCTCCTTCTGTGGTGCTGTACAGGGTGTTGACGTAACCATAAAGCTCTGGTCCTAGTTGAGGAGTTACACTGGCCACCTGGCCCTGGGGTAGGTGTGGGACAGACCCATACAACAACAGAAATATTCACAGAGTAGGAAGGTAGAACATGTGGTGCACCAACCACCAGCTGGGGTCAGCTCAGGGAAACACGAACACAAGTCGTCTACCACTGGGCACCTTCCCTCATTATGACGGACACACACCTCGACGAGTTTTTTTTTTTTTTAACCATTATGGCTGAGTTCGTGCGTAGCGCTCACCGCACGTCTTGCTTCATGACTCAAACTATTCCTCTCTGCTCGTTGCACAGTTATGTGTACTCTAGGTTCACTTGGGACAACCACACAACAAGTGTTCTTTTAAATGTTTCTGTAAATGTTTTTTTTTTGTATGTTTTCTTATTTCTGCTGTTAGTATATCAAACAGCCAGTCGAACTTCACTGCCGGCCACACGCGTGTTTCTGTGAGAACTTCACTGCCGGCCACACGTGTGTTTCTGTGAGAACTTCACTGCCGACCACACTGGTGTGTGTTTCTGTAAGAACTTCACTGCCGGCCACACTTGTGTGTATTTCTGTAAGAACTTCACTGCCGGCCATACGTGTGTTTCTGTGAGAACTTCACTGCCGGCCACACTTGTGTGTGTTTCTGTAAGAACTTCACTGCCGGCCACACTTGTGTGTATTTCTGTAAGAACTTCACTGCCGGCCACACTTGTGTTTCTGTGAGAACTTCACTGCCGACCACACTTGTGTGTGTTTCTGTGAGAACTTCACCGCCGGCCACACTTGTGTGTGTTTCTGTAAGAACTTCACTGCCGGCCACACTTGTGTTTCTGTGAGAACTTCACTGCCGGCCACACTTGTGTGTGTTTCTGTGAGAACTTCACTGCCGGCCATACGTGTGTTTCTGTGAGAACTCATTGTGTTCCGGGCTAGTTTTCTGATGTTTACATCTACCTTGTTGAGAGATATTGAGGTTCACATGTTCTCCTGTACACCTTCACCTGGTTACCAGGGGGGGAGACTGTGATACATCGTTTGGTCGTTACGTCAGGAACGTTGTACTGTTGGCCAGTACTTCATGGCAGTTCACAAGTGCCATCGCCTGGCATCATCACTGCATTACCTCACATACGACATCTTCCTCAGCCACGGCTCCGTTTACCGCAACTTTGAGCCTTGTGTCAGTCAGAACCTGTATTATAATTCACCTTCGCATCATAATGGTTCGTTGAACACCTTCCTCACACCAAGATTCTGTAGTTTATATGTCTAATGGTGATCAGAAATCACGAAAAACAATATCGCTTTATATTCCTCGTATTAAACTTTCCTCCATGTTGTAATCAAAATGGCTAAACAACTGGGTTTGGGTAAGGTATGCGGGGCGCAGATCCCATGTTGAGGGGGTGTTTTCTTGGTCACATGTTGTAATATATGTCCTTTTATCACTCAAGACTTTTCTCACAGGTAGAGTCGTCACGTGATCTGTGTTGACCAATCATCAGCTGGGGGTCACATGTTGACCAATCATCAGCTGGGGGCCACATGTTCACCAATCATCAGCTGGGGCCACATGTTAACCAATCATCAGCTAGGGACCACATGTTGACCAATCATCAGCTGGGGGCCACATATTGACCAGTCATCAGCTAGGGACCACATGTTGACCAATCATCAGCTGGGGGCCACATGTTCACCAATCATCAGCTGGGGGCCACATGTTCACCAATCATCAGCTGGGGCCACATGTTGACCAATCATCAGCTGGGGGCCACATGTTGACCAATCATCAGCTGGGGGCCACATGTTGACCAGTCATCAGCTAGGGACCACATGTTGACCAATCATCAGCTGGGGGCCACATATTGACCAGTCATCAGCTAGGGACCACATGTTGACCAATCATCAGCTGGGGGCCACATGTTGACCAATCATCAGCCGGGGGCCACATGTTGACCAATCATCAGCTGGGGGCCACATGTTGACCAATCATCAGCTGGGGACATGTTGACCAATCATCAGCTGGGGACATGTTGACCAATCATCAGCTGGGGCCACATGTTGACCAATCATCAGCTGGGGACACATGTTGACCAATCATCAGCTGGGGCCACATGTACGGCCGCCAGCAAGTCTGGTTACATCAACACTGTGTCAACCCAATGAAGTCACTGGTTATACTCCTCTTATCTTTATCTTCCCATCTTTATCTTCCTATCTTTATCTTCCTATCTTTATCTTCCTATCTTTATCTTCCTATCTTTATCTTCCCATCTCTATCTTCCTATCTTTATCTTCCTATCTTTATCTTCCTATCTTTATCTTCCCATCTTTATCTTCCTATCTTTATCTTCCTATCTTTATCTTCCTATCTTTATCTTCCTATCTTTATCTTCCCATCTCTATCTTCCTATCTTTATCTTCCTATCTTTATCTTCCTATCTTTATCTTCCCATCTTTATCTTCCTATCTTTATCTTCCTATCTTTATCTTCCTATCTTTATCTTCCTATCTTTATCTTCCCATCTCTATCTTCCTATCTTTATCTTCCTATCTTTATCTTCCTATCTTTATCTTCCCATCTTTATCTTCCTATCTTTATCTTCCCATCTTTATCTTCCTATCTTTATCTTCCCATCTTTATCTTCCTATCTTTATCTTCCCATCTTTATCTTCCTATCTTTATCTTCCATCTTTATCTTCCCATCTTTATCTTCCATCTTTATCTTCCTATCTTTATCTTCCCATCTTTATCTTCCTATCTTTATCTTCCTATCTTTATCTTCCATCTTTATCTTCCCATCTTTATCTTCCCATCTTTATCTTCCTATCTTTATCTTCCCATCTTTATCTTCTATCTTCCCATCTTTATCTTCCTATCTTTATCTTCCCATCTTTATCTTCCTATCTTTATCTTCCCATCTTTATCTTCCTATCTTTATCTTCCTATCTTTATCTTCCTATCTTTATCTTCCCATCTTTATCTTCCCTATCTTTATCTTCCTATCTTTATCTTCCCATCTTTATCTTCCTATCTTTATCTTCCCATCTTTATCTTCCTATCTTTATCTTCCCATCTTTATCTTCCTATCTTTATCTTCCCATCTTTATCTTCCTATCTTTATCTTCCCATCTTTATCTTCCTATCTTTATCTTCCATCTTTATCTTCCCATCTTTATCTTCCCATCTTTATCTTCCTATCTTTATCTTCCCATCTTTATCTTCCTATCTTTATCTTCCCATCTTTATCTTCCCATCTTTATCTTCCCATCTTTATCTTCCCATCTTTATCTTCCTATCTTTATCTTCCATCTTTATCTTCCCATCTTTATCTTCCTATCTTTATCTTCCTATCTTTATCTTCCTATCTTTATCTTCCCATCTTTATCTTCCCATCTTTATCTTCCTATCTTTATCTTCCTATCTTTATCTTCCTATCTTTATCTTCCCATCTTTATCTTCCCATCTTTATCTTCCTATCTTTATCTTCCTATCTTTATCTTCCTATCTTTATCTTCCCATCTTTATCTTCCCATCTTTATCTTCCCATCTTTATCTTCCTATCTTTATCTTCCCATCTTTATCTTCCATCTTTATCTTCCTATCTTTATCTTCCTATCTTTATCTTCCTATCTTTATCTTCCCATCTTTATCTTCCCATCTTTATCTTCCTATCTTTATCTTCCTATCTTTATCTTCCCATCTTTATCTTCCCATCTTTATCTTCCTATCTTTATCTTCCTATCTTTATCTTCCCATCTCTATCTTCCTATCTTTATCTTCACGTTTCAGTCTTTCGTTCAACAAGTTTGGGACATGTTGATAAGGACTGTGTTGTCCCCCCCCCCTCTTGTACCCCCGGGTCAACCAGTATACCCAGATCATACTACCCCCGGGTCAACCAGTATACCCAGATCATACTACCCCCGGGTCAACCAGTATACCCAGATCATACTACCCCCAGGTCAACCAGTATACCCAGATCATACTACCCCCGGGTCAACCAGTATACCCAGATCATACTACCCCCGGGTCAACCAGTATACCCAGATCATACTACCCCCAGGTCAACCAGTATACCCAGATCATACTACCCCCGGGTCAACCAGTATACCCAGATCATACTACCCCCGGGTCAACCAGTATACCCAGATCATACTACCCCCGGGTCAACCAGTATACCCAGATCATACTACCCCCGGGTCAACCAGTATACCCAGATCATACTACCCCGGGTCAACCAGTATACCCAGATCATACTACCCCCGGGTCAACCAGTATACCCAGATCATACTACCCCCGGATCAACCAGTATACCCAGATCATACTACCCCCGGGTCAACCAGTATACCCAGATCATACTACCCCCGGGTCAACCAGTATACCCAGATCATACTACCCCCGGGTCAACCAGTATAACCACCAGATCATCCAGTATACCCACACCACACTACCCCCGGGTCAACCAGTATACCCACACCATACTACCCCAGGTCAACCAGTATACCCACACCACACTACCCCGGACTTATGTCTTTCACATGGAGTCACATAGTGTCTCTAGTGTCACATGGTGACTGGTGTCACATGGCGTCTCTAGTGTCACATGGTGTGTCTAACGTCACATGGTGTCACATGGCGTCTCTAGTGTCACATGGTGTGTCTAACGCCACATGGTGTCACATGGCGTCTCTGGTGTCACATGGTGTGTCTAACGTCACATGGTGTAACATGGCGTCTCTGGTGTCGCATGTGTCACATGGTGCAACATGGCGTCTCTGGTGTCACATGGCGTCACATGTGTCACATGGCGTCACATGTGTCACATGGCCTCACGTGTCACATGGTACAACGAAAACCATTTTTGTTTTCCCTGCAGCGCCGGGCCAGGTCCACATGCCTGCTGGGGACGGCACGTGACGCTATGCCAACAACACTGACACGATGTTTTGTGCTGGCATAAACACCGCTGAACCTATGGCGAGCCGAGCGTCACATGGTCAACAGCTGGCGAGCCGTGCGTCACATGGTCAACAGCTGGAGAGCCGTGCGTCACATGTCAACAGCTAGCGAGCTGAGCGTCACATGGTCAACAGCTAGCGAGCTGAGCGTCACATGGTCAACAGCTGGAGAGCCGAGCGTCACATGGTCAACAGCTAGCGAGCTGAGCGTCACATGGTCAACAGCTAGCGAGCTGAGCGTCACATGGTCAACAGCTAGCGAGCTGAGCGTCACATGGTCAACAGCTAGCGAGCCGTGCGTCACATGGTCAACAAGTAGCGAGCTGAGCGTCACATGGTCAACAGCTAGCGAGCTGTGCGTCACATGGTCAACAGCTAGCGAGCCAAGCGTCACATGCTCAACAGCTAGCGAGATGAGCGTCACATGGTCAACAGCTAGCGAGCCATGCGTCACATGGTCAACAGCTAGCGAGTCGTGCGTCACATGGTCAACAGCTAGCGAGCCGTGCGTCACATGGTCAACAGCTAGCGAGCTGTGCGTCACATGGTCAACAGCTAGCGAGCTGTGCGTCACATGGTCAACAGCTAGCGAGCTGTGCGTCACATGGTCAACAGCTAGCGAGCCGTGCGTCACATGGTCAACAGCTAGCGAGCTGTGCGTCACATGGTCAACAGCTGGCGAGCCGTGCGTCACATGGCCAACAGTTAGCGAGCCGTGCGTCACATGGTCAACAGCTGGCGAGCCGTGCGTCACATGGCCAACAGTTAGCGAGCCGTGCGTCACATGGCCAACAGCTAGCGAGCTGTGCGTCACATGGTCAACAGCTGGCGAGCCGTGCGTCACATGGTCAACAACTAGCGAGCCGAGCGTCACATAGTCAACAGTTAGCGAGCCGTGCGTCACATGGTCAACAGCTAGCGAGCCGTGCGTCACATGGTCAACAGCTAGCGAGCCATGCGTCACATGGTCAACAGCTAGCGAGCTGTGCGTCACATGGTCAACAGCTAGCGAGCCGTGCGTCACATGGTCAACAGCTAGCGAGCTGTGCGTCACATGGTCAACAGCTAGCGAGCTGTGCGTCACATGGTCAACAGCTAGCGAGCCATGCGTCACATGGTCAACAAGTAGCGAGCTGAGCGTCACATGGTCAACAACTAGCGAGCCGAGCGTCACATGGTCAACAGCTAGCGAGCTGTGCGTCACATGGTCACAGCTAGCGAGCTGAGCGTCACATGGTCAACAGCTAGCGAGCTGTGCGTCACATGGTCAACAGCTAGCGAGCTGAGCGTCACATGGTCAACAGCTAGCGAGCTGTGCGTCACATGGTCAACAGCTAGCGAGCTGTGCGTCACATGGTCAACAACTAGCGAGCCGAGCGTCACATGGTCAACAGCTAGCGAGCCATGCGTCACATGGTCACAGCTAGCGAGCTGTGCG
The DNA here is from genome assembly GCF_036320965.1 of Panulirus ornatus. Taxonomy (NCBI): domain Eukaryota; kingdom Metazoa; phylum Arthropoda; class Malacostraca; order Decapoda; family Palinuridae; genus Panulirus; species Panulirus ornatus. The sequence continues at coordinate 19,216,153 of NC_092253.1, forward strand.
TCACATGGTCACAGCTAGCGAGCTGTGCGTCACATGGTCAACAACTAGCGAGCCGAGCGTCACATGGTCAACAGCTAGCGAGCTGTGCGTCACATGGTAACAGCTAGCGAGCCATGCGTCACATGGTCAACAGCTGGCGAGCCGTGCGTCACATGGCCAACAGTTAGCGAGCCGTGCGTCACATGGTCAACAGCTAGCGAGCCATGCGTCACATGGTCAACAACTAGCGAGCCGAGCGTCACATAGTCAACAGTTAGCGAGCCGTGCGTCACATGGTCAACAGCTAGCGAGCTGAGCGTCACATGGTCAACAACTAGCGAGCCGAGCGTCACATGGTCAACAGCTAGCGAGCCGTGCGTCACATGGTCAACAGCTAGCGAGCCATGCGTCACATGGTCACAGCTAGCGAGCTGTGCGTCACATGGTCACAGCTAGCGAGCTGTGCGTCACATGGTAACAGCTAGCGAGCCATGCGTCACATGGTCAACAGCTAGCGAGCCAAGCGTCACATGGTCAACAGCTAGCGAGCCGTGCGTCACATGGTCAACAACTAGCGAGCCGAGCGTCACATGGTCACAGCTAGCGAGCTGTGCGTCACATGGTAACAGCTAGCGAGCCATGCGTCACATGGTCAACAGCTAGCGAGCCATGCGTCACATGGTCAACAGCTGGCGAGCCGTGCGTCACATGGCCAACAGTTAGCGAGCCGTGCGTCACATGGTCACAGCTAGCGAGCTGTGCGTCACATGGTAACAGCTAGCGAGCCATGCGTCACATGGTCAACAAGTAGCGAGCTGAGCGTCACATGGTCAACAGCTAGCGAGCCATGCGTCACATGGTCACAGCTAGCGAGCTGTGCGTCACATGGTCAACAGCTGGCGAGCCGTGCGTCACATGGTCAACAACTAGCGAGCCGAGCGTCACATGGTCAACAGCTAGCGAGCTGAGCGTCACATGGTCACAGCTAGCGAGCTGAGCGTCACATGGTCACAGCTAGCGAGCTGAGCGTCACATGGTCAACAGCTAGCGAGCTGAGCGTCACATGGTCAACAGCTAGCGAGCTGAGCGTCACATGGTCACAGCTAGCGAGCTGAGCGTCATATGGTCAACAACTAGCGAGCCGAGCGTCACATAGTCAACAGTTAGCGAGCCGTGCGTCACATGGTCAACAGCTAGCGAGCCGTGCGTCACATGGTCAACAACTAGCGAGCCGAGCGTCACATGGTCAACAGCTAGCGAGCTGAGCGTCACATGGTCAACAGCTAGCGAGCCATGCGTCACATGGTCAACAGCTAGCGAGCTGAGCGTCACATGGTCAACAGCTAGCGAGCCATGCGTCACATGGTCAACAACTAGCGAGCCGAGCGTCACATGGTCAACAGCTAGCGAGCCAAGCGTCACATGGTCAACAGCTAGCGAGCCATGCGTCACATGGTCAACAAGTAGCGAGCTGAGCGTCACATGGTCAACAGCTAGCGAGCCATGCGTCACATGGTCAACAGCTAGCGAGCCGTGCGTCACATGGTCAACAGTTAGCGAGCCGTGCGTCACATGGTCAACAGCTAGCGAGCCGTGCGTCACATGGCCAACAGTTAGCGAGCCGTGCGTCACATGGTCACAGCTAGCGAGCTGAGCGTCACATGGTCAACAGCTAGCGAGCTGAGCGTCACATGGTCAACAGCTAGCGAGCTGTGCGTCACATGGTCACAGCTAGCGAGCTGAGCGTCACATGGTCAACAGCTGGCGAGCCGAGCGTCACATGGTCAATAGCTAGTGAACCGTGCGTCACATGGTCAACAGCAAGCGAGCCGTGCGTCACATGGCCAACAGTTAGCGAGCCGTGCGTCACATGGTCAACAGCTAGCGAGCCGTGCGTCACATGGTCAACAGCTAGCGAGCCATGCGTCACATGGTCAACAACTAGCGAGCCGAGCGTCACATGGTCAACAGCTGGCGAGCCGTGCGTCACATGGTCAACAGCTAGCGAGCCGTGCGTCACATGGTCAACAGCTAGCGAGCCGTGCGTCACATGGTCAACAGCTAGCGAGCCATGCGTCACATGGTCAACAGCTAGCGAGCCGTGCGTCACATGGCCAACAGCTAGCGAGCCGTGCGTCACATGGCCAACAGTTAGCGAGCCGTGCGTCACATGGTCAACAGCTAGCGAGCTGTGCGTCACATGGTCAACAACTAGCGAGCCGAGCGTCACATGGTCACAGCTAGCGAGCTGTGCGTCACATGGTAACAGCTAGCGAGCCATGCGTCACATGGTCACAGCTAGCGAGCTGTGCGTCACATGGTAACAGCTAGCGAGCCATGCGTCACATGGTCAACAACTAGCGAGCCGAGCGTCACATGGTCACAGCTAGCGAGCTGAGCGTCACATGGTCAACAGCTGGCGAGCCGTGCGTCACATGGCCAACAGCTAGCGAGCTAACCTGTCTTTTGAAATGTGCGGCAGGTCATAGTTATTGGGAAAGACATGAGAAGGTAGAGAGTTCCAAAGCTTCGACGTGTAGGGGAAAAAGCAGTTATCAAAACGGCCCACCCTCGAGTTGCTGATGGCCACACAATAATCAAGTGACGCAGCAGCTTGCTGAGTATTGCGTGGTCTAGCTACTGGTGGGGGCACACAAGCAGCCAGCTCTCGGGAGCAAAAACCAAAGTAATACCTATAGAAGAGGGTAAGTGAACCATCACTGCGGCGTAGGACAAGGGGGTCAAGTTTGGAAGTTAGCCTGGGACGATTTATAAGGCAGACCGCTTTCGACTCCATTCTGTCAAGTAAGGATGCAGAGCTAAAACCACCCCAAATGAGATCAGTACACCATACAAAGACGAATCAATCCCTTGTACAAACGGAGCAAGTGTTTAGAAGAGAAGTTTCGACATCTAAACAGGACACCCAGTTTCTTATAGGCAGACTTGGCTATTCCCGTAATGTGGGGTTCCCAAGAAAGAGTGGATGTTACAGTAATGCCAAGTATGTTCATTGAGTCAAGACATGGCATTACAGAACCGTCAAGGGGGAGACGAGAGTTAGGAGGAGTTTTCCATTGAGGAATGGGTAGAAACTGGGTCTTGGAGGCATTAAACTTAACCTGGTTTTGTCTACCCCACTGAGATATCCCGTCCAAGTCTGAGTTCACTGATGAAGTTGTGTGGAGACGAGATGCAGATCGAGTCAGAGAAGAAGGAGCAGAATTGAAGGATGAGGAGGAATGTAGTGTTGAGTCATCCACGTATGAGTGCACTAGATTATTTGTGGGCGAGAGGATATCGTTGAAAGAAAAAGGAGAAAAGGAGTAGGGGACAGGACAGAACCTTGAGGGACACCGCTGTTGATGGAAAAGAGGAGAGAAGCTCATCCATCAACAACCACAGAGACTGATCGGCCAGAGAGGATGCTAGATATGAAGGATGGATGGGCAGACAGTCGGGACAATATGAACAGGTCGCTATCATAAGATATTTTCGCGCCCAAAATGATGAGAAAAATAAACAAAAGTGCTATTCATAGCACATGATCAACATATGCTATTAGCAACACCTTCTCAACAAGAGCAATATCACATCATCAACAAAAACTTTTGGCAGCACCACTTCAACAAATGCTATCAAAAGCACCTGATCAACACGTGCTATTAGTAGCACTTCATCAACAAGTACTATTAGCAGCACCTCATCAACAAGCAAATAGATCACAAACGGGCAGTGTAACTTGGCATGAAGTATAATGCTCTAACATATCCAGCTAGCTGACGGTATACTGGGTTATATCTACGGGTATGTTCACCCTGAAGCGTATACGAAGAGAGAAATCTCTTATGAATCAGTTTCTTGCTGCCAATGGTGCGGGCCTCTGCCCCCAGCCTGAGAGCAGACGTTATGTATGGTGATGGAATCAGCGTGGACCAGACCTGCCTCACCCCGGCCGCTGTATAACTTGACGCCTGCTACAAGGGCAATCCCTGCCTCCCTCTGGACGCCAACAACACTGCCTCCCTCTGGACGCCACCAACACTGCCTCCCTCTGGACGCCAACAACACTGCCTCCCTCTGGACGCCAACAACACTGCCTCCCTCTGGACGCCACCAACACTGCCTCCCTCTGGACGCCACCAACACTGCCTCCCTATGGACGCCACCAACACTGCCTCCCTCTGGACGCCACCAACACTGCCTCCCTGTGGACGCCAGCAACACTGCCTTCCTCTGGACGCCACTAACGTGAACTTTGTGTTCATCTCAAGTGATACTTAACTGAAGGCAGAGACACAGTGCAGGTGTACAACACTGGCAGGTATGTTGCACGCCATATATTCCTTCATGTTATGATCTGCTGAATGTATTGAGGGTACTAGAAGCCATCTGCCAGCTGGCTGACTTCAGCATTCTGAAGGTGGGATCCTTCAGGCCAGCCAGCTGATCTGCTCAGGCTCACACGATCAACTTATTGAAGCATTTCGTGATATTTATCATTTCTAAAGTCCAAGTTTTCATCTTCGGCGCCAAGAAATAAGCCTTGTTGTTCTGGTATGTTCGACCCACCTTACTGGCAAACTCTTAAGGATCTCATTTCTTGATCATGATTGGTGAATGTTCCATCATCACTTGATAAATGAGCCAATTGTATTCATGATCTTATCCTTGTCTTTAACACATGATTCTCTACATTTCTTTTTAACGTTTGAGGAATGATTTTTGCAATATTTTTCTTGATGACTTTCTCCCTACTCTCTCTTTCTAATCTTGTGTACATTTCATGGTTGGATCTTACTTGGAATACGCTTTTCACTCCTGCTCACTAAATATGACCAAAGGTAAATAAAGACTTGCGGATTTCAGAGAAACGCGACCAAACTAACTCCTTCGGTCAGTATAAAAATATCTGATAATAAAAGACTCAAACACCTAAAATTATGTTATGTATAACGGTGTAGTCCCCCTGGGGAAGTGCTGTATAACAGTGTACTCCCCCTGGGGATGTGCTGTATAACAGTGTACTCCCCCTGGGGATGTGCTGTATAACAGTGTAGTCCCCCCTGGGGATGTGCTGTATAACAGTGTAGTCCCCCCTGGGGATGTGCTGTATAACAGTGTAGTCCCCCCTGGGGATGTGCTGTATAACAGTGTAGTCCCCCTGGGGATGTGCTGTATAACAGTGTACTCCCCCTGGGGATGTGCTGTATAACAGTGTAGTCCCCCTGGGGATGTGCTGTATAACAGTGTAGTCCCCCTGGGATGTGCTGTATAACAGTGTAGTCCCCCTGGGGAAGTGCTGTATAACAGTGTAGTCCCCCTGGGGAAGTGCTGTATAACAGTGTAGTCCCCCTGGGGAAGTGCTGTATAACAGTGTAGTCCCCCTGGGGATGTGCTGGAGGTTTTCAAAAATCAAATCATCATTTCGGTATTATGATACACGACGATTTCTTCATTTTATACAACGATTCATAAATAATGCTATGGTACGAACACAGAGGGGAGGTGATGAAGATATTCCTCTCCTACATGTAAGATGTTTGGACACTGCTAACAGATCGTCTCCTGTTGTACAAGATGATGAAAATAGCAAATATCTTCAAACTGAAGCTAAACAACAACTTTATTGACACCTGTCTGTGTAAACAGGGAACATCCATGCTACATACTACTGTTTCCTCATTGTTTGCCTACCAGCAGTTGAGCCGGAGGGACAGGTGGGTAGACAGCCCCCCTCCTGTTTGGCCGTCCTGTTTTTGCCATAATCTTCAGACCGCCATAACCATCAGATTGGCTGTTAGCTGCCCTTCCTCATGCGCTCCAGTGTTATCTGGACGCCAACAACACTGCCTCACCTCTGGACGCCATCAGTACTGCCTCCCTCTGGACGCCATCAATACTGCCTCCCTCTGGACGCCACCAACACTGCCTCTCTCTGGACGCCATCAACACTGCCTCCCTCTGGACGCCATCAATACTGCCTCCCTCTGGACGCCATCAATATTGCCTCCCTCTGGACGCCACCAACACTGCCTCTCTCTGGACGCCATCAACACTGCCTCCCTCTGAATGCCACCAACACTGCCTTCCTCTGGACGCCATCAACACTGCCTCCCTCTGGACGCCATCAACACTGCCGCCCTCTGGACGCCACCACACTGCCTCTCTCTGGACGCCACCAACACTGCCTCCCCCTGGACGCCACCAACACTGCCTCCCTCTGGACGCCAACATCCACAACATATACAACACATTATCTCATCCCATCATCATATTTTGGAATTTATAGAATCTGTTATTACGACCCCTGACTGGCTGAGGACACAGGACCTGGTTGACGCTTCTGAAACCAAAGGAACGCTCTCTCTCTCTCTCTCTCTCTCTCTCTCTCTCTCTCTCTCTCTCTCTCTCTCTCTCTCTCTCTCTCTCTCCGAATTAAATCCTGACTTTAATGAGAATTTGTACAAGATTTCAAGATTTTTCGAAGAATTTTGTGACACAGTTATGGTGCAAAGTTACATTATATGTAACGAGCAAACCTGGCTCAATACAGAAGCCCTACTCTCAGAATAGCTCTCAGCTCAGACCAGCCGTCCTAGTCTCACAGCAACGCTCAGCTCAGTACCACCTGCCCTGTGTGGTGATTGTGGCCCTCATGTGTGGCAGGACAGTTGGTGATAGTGGCCCTCATGTGTGGCAGGACAGTTGGTGATAGTGGCCCTCATGTGTGGCAGGACAGTTGGTGATAGTGGCCCTCATGTGTGGTCAGGACGGGAGATAGTGGCCCTCATGTGTGGTCAGGAAGGGAGATAGTGGCCCTCATATGTGGTCAGGAAGGGAGATAGTGGCCCTCATGTGTGGTCAGGAAGGGAGATAGTGGCCCTCATATGTGGTCAGGACGGGAGATAGTGGCCCTAATGTGTGGTCAGGACGGGAGATAGTGGCCCTCATGTGTGGTCAGGACGGGATATAGTGGCCCTTATGTGTGGTCAGGACGGGAGATAGTGGCCCTCATGTGTGGTTAGGACGGGAGATAGTGGCCCTAATGTGTGGTCAGGATGGGAGATAGTGGCCCTCATGTGTGGTCAGGACGGGATATAGTGGCCCTTATGTGTGGTCAGGACGGGAGATAGTGGCCCTCATGTGTGGTTAGGACGGGAGATAGTGGCCCTTATGTGTGGTTAGGATGGGAGATAGTGGCTTTCATGTGTGGTCAGGGCGGGAGATAGTGGCCTCATGTGTGGTCAGGACGGGAGATAGTGGCCCTTATGTGTGGTTAGGACGGGAGACAGTGGCCCTTATGTGTGGTCAGGATGGGAGATAGTGGCTTTCATGTGTGGTCAGGGCGGGAGATAGTGGCCTCATGTGTGGTTAGGACGGGAGATAGTGGCCCTCATGTGTGGTTAGGACGGGAGATAGTGGCCTTAATGTGTGGTCAGGAAGGGAGATAGTGGTCCTCATGTGTGGTCAGGAAGGGAGATAGTGGCCCTCATGTGTGGTCAAGACGGGAGATGGTGGGTCTCATGCGTGGTCAGGACGGGAGATAGTGGCCCTCATGTGTGGTAAGGATGGGAGATAGTGGTCCTCATGTGTGGTCAGGACGGGAGATAGTGGCCCTCATGTACGGTCAGGAGGGGAGATAGTGGCCCTCATTTGTGGTCAGGACGGGAGATAGTGGCCCTTATGTGTGGTCAGGACGGGAGATAGTGGCCCTCATGTGTGGTCAGGACGGGAGATAGTGGCCCTCATGTGTGGTCAGGACGGGAGATAGTGGCCCTCATGTGTGGTCAGGACGGGAGACAGTGGCCTTCATGTGTGGTCAGGACGGGAGATAGTGGCCCTCATGTGTGGTCAGGACGGGAGATAGTGGTCCTCATGTGTGGTCAGGACGGGAGATAGTGGCTCTCATGTGTGGTCAGGACGGGAGATAGTGGCCCTCATGTGTGGTCAGGACGGGAGATAGTGGCTCTCATGTGTGGTCAGGACGGGAGATAGTGGCTCTCATGTGTGGTCAGGACGGGAGATAGTGGCTCTCATGTGTGGTCAGGACGGGAGATAGTGGCTCTCGTGTGGTCAGGACGGGAGATAGTGGCCCTCATGTGTGGTCAGGACGGGAGATAGTGGTCCTCATGTGTGGTCAGGAACCTCATGTGTGGTTAGGACGGGAGACAGTGGCCTTCATGTGTGATAAGGACGGGAGACAGTGGCCCTCATGTGTGGTAAGGACGGGAGACAGTGGCCCTCATGTGTGGTCAGGACAGGAGATAGTAGCCCTCGGGTGTGGTCAGGAGGGGAGACACTGGCCCTCATGTGTGGTCAGGCACCTCATGTGTGGTCAGGAGGGGAGACAGTGGCCCTCATGTGTGGTCAGGACGGGAGATAGTGGCCCTCATGTGTGGTCAGGACGGGAGATAGTGGCCCTCATGTGTGGTCAGGACGGGAGATAGTGGCCCTCATGTGTGGTCAGGACGGGAGACAGTGGCCGTCATGTGTGGTCAGGGCGGGAGACAGTAGCCCTCATGTGTGGTTAGGACGAGCGGAGGGCAAGGATGGCGGTCTGAGGGGGGGGGGGTGTCAGGCAGCGGACTCTGACGTCATGGGGCGCCCAGTGGCTGCAGCAGGCGACGCCGCTACCATGCACGGCCAAGGCAAAAATCAATATTCCGTCGATACGATGCTAATGCTTCCAGAGTCGGGGCCATGTGAGGGTTCTCCTGTGGGCGGGTCAGGCCTTCAGTGGGACGGTGTGTGGACAGTGGCGTATGAAGAAGGGATGTCGGTGCAAGCACTCCAAGCACAGGGTGAGATGAGGAGGGTGTGAGGGGGAGAGGAAGCTGTAAGGGGCGAAGGTACGTATCGAGCGGTGAGGCAAGCAAGGGAGGCAAGTGAGGGTCGGAGGGTACACGGTCGTGGGGGGAAGGACTGTGAGGGACGAGGCGATGAGGCTCACTAGGATGCAGCGAGGGTCCAATGCAGGCAGTAAGGAAGGAGATGAGGGCCACTGGGTTGTGCTGAGGGCCGGTGGGAGGTAATGAGGGCCACAGGGTTAAGCTGAGGGACGGTGGGAGGTAACGAGGGCCACAGGGTTGTGCTGAGGGCCGGTGGGAGGTAATGAGGGCCACAGGGTTGTGATGAGGGCCGGCGGGAGGTAATGAGGACCACAGGGTTGTGATGAGTGCCGGTGGGAGGTAATGAGGGCCACAGGGTTGTGATGAGGGCCGGCGGGAGGTAATTAGGGCCACAGGGTTGTGATGAGGGCCGGTGGGAGGTAATGAGGACCACAGGGTTGTGCTGAGGGCCGGTGGGAGGTAACGAGGGCCGGTAGGAGGTAATGAGGGCCGGTGGGAGGTAATGAGGGATGATGGGTGTATCGGTCAGCGTTCCTGACCGTGACGCATTCACGGGCCGCCCAGGGTCAAGCGCATAGGTTCGAATCCTGGTTGTGGCAGCCGGTCCACAATCAACCCAGCCGTTCATCCACCCACCCCTAGGGGATGGTCGATAAAATGGGTATCTGGCTCAGGTTATGGCATATATATATATATATATATATATATATATATATATATATATATATATATATATATATATATATATATATATATATATTTTTTTTTTTTTTTCATACTATTCGCCATTTCCCGCGATAGCGAGGTAGCGTTAAGAACAGAGGACTGGGCCTTTGAGGGAATATCCTCACCTGGCCCCCTTCTCTGTTTCTTCTTTTGGAAAATTAAAAAAGAAAGAAAAAAAAACGAGAGGGGAGGATTTCCAGCCCCTCGCTCCCTTCCCTTTTAGTCGCCTTCTACGACACGCAGGGAAAACGTGGGAAGTATTCTTTCTCCCCTATCCCCAGGGATAATATATATATATATATATATATATATATATATATATATATATATATATATATATATATATATATATATATATATATATATATATATATATATCATTAATGGGATGGCTTTGACTAAGGCCTCAGTTGGTCGGATCGTCTTGGCTAACATAAAGAAAAATAAATTAGGGTCAGTGGGTGGTAGTGAGGGATGAGGGAAGGTAATGTGGGCCAGAGGGAGTTAATGAAGGCTGGTGGGAGGTGATGAGTGGTAGTGGAAAGTAATGAGGGACGGGAAAATATTGAGAGGTGGGGCAAGTAATGAGGTTGGGCGATAATAAGATGAGGATAATGAAGTGAGGAGCGGGAGGTAATGAGGGACTGGGTACGATGAGGGCAGGATGGTAGTGAGGCTGAGTTGCAAAGGAGTTAATGAACGGGAGGCAATGACGTGTAAGGACATATGAGTATTCCGGAAATGAAATGAGGTACAGGTGTGGTCAGGAGCGTGGAACATGAGGGGCGAGGCGGTGGTAGAGTTAACCAGGTGGAGGTAGCGAAGAATTAGGCGAGGTAGTGAAGCGTACTATACCGTGAAGGTCAGGCTGAGGCTATACGGTGGGATGACATCGTGAGGGCCTGCAGGGAGGTAATGAGGAGGATGAGATACAAAGGTCTGGGAAGAGGTAATGAGGTAGATGAGAATGAGGGTCGGGGGGTGGGGCAGCCAGGACAGAGGTTGTGAGGGAGAGGACATAGTGAGGGGGGCGGGAGGGAGACTAACAAATAAAGTGAGGGGTCCCAGAGGGTGTGAGGAGTGAGGCAGACAATGAGGGGTGATAGAGGCAATGACGGGTGAACGACCTGATTGGTGGGTAGTGAGGGGCGGGAAGAGATAGGATAGCTTCCCGCCGTTAGATGGACAGGAGGAAGAGATGGGGAGGCTTCACGTGGTAGTGAAGAGGTGGGAGGAGGTATGGAGGCTTCACGTGGTAGTGAGAGGTGGGAGGAGGTATGGAGGCTTCACTCAGGTAGAGGCACGGGAGGAGGTGAGGAGTTCCCCATCTCCTCAACATTCTTTGTCATACCACATCTTAAACCTCTGTATGTTGTTTGCATTTACCACATCCTCTCTTAGTTTACACTGTCTACGTCATCAATCTAGTTTAAGAACGTTAAGGTTGTGATCTGGTCACTCCCACTGTTCATGCTTCCATGGTGGCCAAAGTTAAAACCTCTAACTCGTGTCTGTAACTCTGCTTTCCTAACTCTGGTATCATCTTTGTTGTCTCCTTTGGACCTTCTCTGTTAGCTCGGTGTTTTCTATGGATGGAAGACCAAACTTCAAAAGCGTATTCTAGTTTTGGCCTCATGAAGGACAAGGCTGGTTGCTGGATATTGACTCACTCATCTGCCTGACAGATATTCTAAAATAACTGCCATCACAGTTCTTGTGAAGCGGGACTCTGGCTACAGGTTACAGACGATGTCTACTTCCTCTCCGACACGTATGTGTATCTTGAAACAAGTTGTCCACTTTCTCTCCGACACGTACATAATCTTGAAACTTGTTTCCTAATGAATGAGTCATCCCGAGGCCTCCTTTCACTATGCCTCATCGACATCACTTTACATTCATCTGGGTTGAAGGTGATGAACCAAGTGTTGGACTACAGTCTGTTTAGGTCCCCTTTGTCTGTTGATGCAATCCTGCTCACTCTTCACTTCCCTCATGACCTTAGCATCGTCTGCAAACACATTAAGGTAACGGTCTTAGAACACAACCTTACGGCACTCCTCTGGTGACCTTCACTCATGTCGAGAAGGCTCCTCTGACATGTATCCTTTCCTCCCTTCCACTGAGTCGTTCTTCTCCGTCAGTGGAATCTCCCACTTGTTTCCAGCCTTGTGATCCACGTTCTTAATCAGCCTCCAATGTGGGGCAGTGCCAAAAGTTTTATGCCACTCCAGATACAAACAATCTAACCAGCCTTCCGTTTTCTCCCAAGAGAGCGTTCACATACTCGTATAAAACACAAGCTACATCAGAAATTAAACATTTACAGTTGCAGTTAGGAAGATGACATCGGTATAATGATCTTCGATGACATATTGCCACAAGAGCAGTCCTTAGAAACTCTTTTAAATGGCGAATAAATTTCAAAGTTTCGTGGCCAGAACGCTCGAATGCATAACGAGAGAAATTAATTCGCATTTTCATCAGTTTACTGGTGGGTCCCCACACTGAACGTTATCAGTTTTAGTCGCCTTATTTGGTAAAAAAAAAAAAAAGCAGAATAAAAAACGCAAGTATCTTATCCAACGAGCCGCCTGAAGATAACCAACATTTATCTAGCTTGTAAAAGAGAGGGTTGATGTGTGGTGTGATACAGGCACTCAACATTATCACACTGGATATGACAGTCTTGCTCTCAACACATGCACCAGGCTGGACAAGTCCTGGATAATGATAACAACAAACTTGTAGGCCACATCACATTAAGCAGAATACTTTTTCTTCAACGGTTTTGTTAACATACGAGATGACTCACCAACACATATACGTGAAAACATAATCATAAGCACTCAAGATGCATGCATGGGCCGCTCAAGGTCGGGTCATCATGGGTTCGGATCCCAGCTCTTCCTCCTCCTTTGGGACTTGATCGATAAACTGGATACCACGCTCATAGTATATATATATATATATATATATATATATATATATATATATATATATATATATATATATATATATATGCTGTCTCCCGCGTTAGCGAGGAAGCGCAAGGAAACAGATGAAAGAATAGCCCAACCCACCCACATATACATGTATATACATAAACGCCCATACACACACATATACATACCTATACAATTCAAGGTATACGTACATATAAATACACAGACATATACATATATACACATGTAAATATTCATACTTGCTGCCTTCATCCATTCTCGTCGCCACCCCGTCACACATGAAATGGCACCCTCCGCGCGCGCGCGAAGTAGCGCTAGGAAAAGACAATAAAAGCCACATTTGTTCACACATGTGTGTAATGCACCGAAACCACAGCCCCCTTTCCACATTCAGACCCCAAAACTTTCTATGGTTTACCCCAGACGCTTCACATGTCCTGGTTCAATCCACTGACAGCACGTCGACCCCGGTATACCACATCGTTCCAATTCAATCTATTCTCTGCACGCCTTTCACCCTCCTGTATGTTCAGGCCCCAATCGCTCAAAATCTTTTTCACTCCATCCTTCCATCTCCAATTTGGTCTCCCACTTCTCCTCGTTCCCTCCACCTCTGACACATATATACTCTTTGTCAATCTTTCCTCACTCATTCTCTCCTTGTGACCATACCATTTCAGTACACCTTCTGCTCTCTCAACCACACTCTTTTTACCACACATCTCTCTTATCTTTCATTACTTACTCGATCAAACCACCTCACACCACATATTGTCCTCAAACATTTCATTTCCAACACATCCACCCTCCTCCGTACAATTTTATCAATAGCCCATGCCTCGCAACCATATAACATTGTTGGAACCACTGTTCCTTCAAACATACGCATTTTTGCTCTCCGAGATAACGTTCTCGCCTTCCACACATTCTTCAACGCTCTCAGAGCCTTCCCCCCTTCCCTCACCCTGTGACTCAGCTCCTCTTCCATGGTTCCATCCGCTACTAAATCCACTCCCAGATATCTAAAACGCTTCACTTCCTCCAGTTTTTCTCCATTCATACTTACCTCCCAGTTTGTCCCTCAACCCTAGTGAACCTAATAACCTTGCTCTCATTCACATTTCCTCTCACCTTTCTTCTTTCACACACTTTACCAAACTCAGTCATCAACTTTTGCAGTTTCTCACCCGAATCAGCCACCAGCACTGTATCATCAGCGAACAACAACTGACTCACTTCCCACGCCCTCTCATTCACAACAGACTGCATACTTGCCCCTCTCTCCAAAACTCTTGCATTCACCTCCCTAACAACCCCATCCATAAACAAATTAAACAACAATGAAGACATCACGCACCCCTGCCGCAAGCCGACAATCACTGGGAACCAATCAGTTTCCTCTCTTGCTACTCGTACACATGCCTTACATCCTTGGTAAAAACTTTTCACTGCTTCTAGCAATTCACCTCCCACACCATATACTCTTAAAACCTTCCACAAAGCATCTCTATCTACATCATAATATGCCTTCTCCACATCCATAAATGCTTTATACAAATCCATCTGTTTTTCTAAGTATTTCTCACATACATTCTTTAAAGCAAGCACCTGATCCACACATCCTCTACCACTTCTGAAACCATTCTCTACCACTTCTCAATCAATACCCTCCCATATAATTTCCCAGGAATACTCAACAAACTTACACCTCTGTAATTCGAACTCTCACCTTAATCCTCTTTGCCTTTGTACAGTGCCGCTATGCATGAATTCCTCCAATCCTCAGGCACTTCACCATGAACCACTGCAACACCATCCAATCCCGCCGCCTTGCCGGCTTTCATCTTCCGCAAAGCTTTCACTACCGCTTCTATGTTTATATATATATATATATATATATATATATATATATATATATATATATATATATATATATATATATATATATATATATATCGTAAATTAGATGGTGTTAACTACGTCACTGTGACCTCTCACCTAACATAAAAAATCAAAATATATCAGACGTCACAAAATACTGCAAGTTCACTACTGACGTTATCTGCGCCTCAAGAATTACATATAAAGATTATGATGCGTGTTTCCTACACTTACATATTCTTATAGTGTCTCTCTATCATAGTTACATATAAAGTTTATGATGTGTGTCTCCTACAGCTACATATACAGTGATGTGGGTCTGCCTATGTCATCTGTGTGACCTTCGTACTCTCACTCACTCTGTATGTTTCTGATCTCCACCACCACCACCACAGCCCACAGTCCCCTCACCACCACAACCCACAGTTCCCTCACACTATACGCGGCACAGAGGGGAAACCTGTGGTAACTGCAGCTCTATATGGCCGGGGGTGTTGCAAGCGGGTGGGTGGTGTTACGTGTTATGCGGGACAACCTTGTGTTACTGGCTGTTACGAGTTATAACAAGCTTAGTGACTCACTACAAACTACATGACACCAAACACTGCATACTGACACCAAACACTGCATACTGACACCATACACTGCATACTGACACCATACACTGCATACTGACACCATACACTGCATACTGACACCATACACTGCATACTGACACCATACACTGCATACTGACACCATACACTGCATACTGACACCATACACTGCATACTGACACCATACACTGCATACTGACACCATACACTGCATACTGATACCATACACTGCATACTGATACCATACACTGCATACTGACGCCATACACTACATACTGATACCATACACTGCATACTGACACCATAAAACAGCATACTGACACCATACACTGCATACTGACACCATAAAACAGCATACTGACACCATACACTGCATACTGATACCATACACTACATACTGACACCATACACTACATACTGACACCATACACTGCATACTGATACCATACACTGCATACTGACGCCATACACTATATACTGATACCATACACTGCATACTAACACCATAAAACAGCATACTGACACCATACACTGCATACTGATACCATACACTACATACTGACACCATACACTACATACTGACACCATACACTGCATACTAACACCATACACTACATACTCACACCATACACTACATACTGACACCATACACTACATACTGACACCATACACTGCATACTGAATCCCACCGAACCTGTTTAACGCAATGAGTAACCCGTGTCTGCTACCCCCCAGCTCAGCCCTGCATGACAGCTGCCCGGCCTAGCTGCTGTGTTATCTTGCACTATGTGAGGCAGCTGCTGTGTTATCCTGCACCATGTGAGGCAGCTGCTGTGTTGTCCTGCACCATGTGAGGCAGCTGCTGTGTTGTCCTGCACTATGTGAGGCAGCTATTTGGTTGTCCTGCACCATGTGAGGCAGCTGCTGTGTTATCTTGCACTATGTGAGGCAGCTGCTGTGTTATCCTGCACCATGTGAGGCAGCTGCTGTGTTGTCCTGCACCATGTGAGGCAGCTGCTGTGTTGTCCTGCACTATGTGAGGCAGCTACTTGGTTGTCCTGCACCATGTGAGGCAGCTGCTGTGTTGTCCTGCACTATGTGAGGCAACTGCTGTGTTGTCCTGCACTATGTGAGGCAGCTGCTTGGTTGTCCTGCACCATGTGAGGCAGCTGCTGTGTTGTCCTGCACCATGTGAGGCAGCTGCTGTGTTGTCCTGCACCATGTGAAACAGCTGCTGTGTTGTTCTGCACTATGTGAGGCAGCTGCTTTGTTGTCCTGCACCATGTGAGGCAGCTGCTGTGTTGTCCTGCACCATGTGAGGCAGCTGCTGTGCTGTCCTGCACCATGTGAGGCAGCTGCCGTGCCGTCCTGCACCATGTGAGGCAGCTGCTATGTTGTCCTGCACCATGTGAGGCAGCTGCTGTGTTGTTCTGCACCATGTGAAACAGCTGCTGTGTTGTTCTGCACTACGTGAGGCAGCTGCTTTATTGTCCTGCACCATGTGAGGCACCTGCTGTGCTGTCCTGCACCATGCAAGGAAGCTGCTTTGTTGTCTTGCACCATGTGAGGCAGCTGCTGTGCTGTCCTGCACCATGCAAGGAAGCTGCTTTGTTGTCCTGCACCATGTGAGGCAGCTGCTTTGTTGTCCTGCATCATGTGAGGCAGCTGCTTTGTTGTCCTGCATCATGTGAGGCAGCTGCTTTGTTGTCCTGCCCCATGTGAGGCAGCTGCTGTGTTGTCCTGCACCATGTGAGGCAGCTGCTGTGTTGTCCTACACCATGTGAGGCAGCTGCTTTGTTGTCCTGCATCATGTGAGGCAGCTGCTGTGTTGTCCTGCACTATGTGAGGCAGCTGCTTTGTTGTCCTGCCCCATGTGAGGCAGCTGCCGTGTTGTCCTGCACCATGCGAGGCAGCTGCTGTGTTGTCCTGCACCATGTGAGGCAGCTGCCGTGCTGTCCTGCACCATGTGAGGCAGCTGCCGTGCCGTCCTGCACCATGTGAGGCAGTTGCCGTGCTGTCCTGCACCATGTGAGGCAGCTGCTGTGCTCTCCTGCACCATGGGAGGCAGCTGCTGTTGTCCTGCACCATGTGAGGCAGCTGCTGTGCTGTCCTGCACCATGTTAGGCAGCTGCTGTGCTGTCCTGCACCATGTGAGGCAGCTGCCGTGTTGTCCTGCGCCATGTGAGGCAGCTGCTGAGTTGTCCTGCACCATGAGGCAGCTGCCGTGTTGTCCTGCACCATGTGAGGCAGCTGCCGTGTTGTCCTGCACCATGTGAGGCAGCTGCCGTGTTGTCCTGCGCCATGTGAGGCAGCTGCCGTGTTGTCCTGCACCATGTGAGGCAGCTGCCGTGTTGTCCTGCACCATGTGAGGCAGCTGCCGTGCTGTCCTGCTGTGTGGTAGTCAAGTCCCCTCCACACGCCAGTGTTTGCTCCTGTGTCATTGACCCTCTGAGCTAAGTCTGCAACATGACGCCCCCTGGCCACACCGTCACCGCTGCATCATCAAGTCTCTCACTAATTAGATACGCGGACGAGTCTCTCCAGCGTGCCACCAGAGCTGCTGCTGCTGCCGCTGTGGTATATACTGGTGGGGGAGGAGCCGGGTGCTCCGCCCGTGTTAACAGTTCTCTTCATTTTTGTTCATATTTTCAAGAACGAGTGTCAGCTGTACGTGATTTTCTCCACCATCATCTTCATCATCAGTAAACTTCCCTGAGCAGGAGTGACGTATGTGTGAAGCAAGACCCACATTACCATCCACAACGAAGGTCAACTGTATATACGTCGAGTGTCCTCGCGTGTTGGGCTGGTAATATTTGATGGTCGGAGTTTTTCGCCTCTGTTGACATTACACTACACTCTGGGTCTACCTGTATCTCGTCTACCCTCTGTCTGGTCTACCTGTGTCTGGTCTACCTATGTCTGGCTTTTACTTGTGTTTCGTCTACCTGTTTCTGGTCTACAAATGTTCAGGAATAAACTTAAAATACCAAATTTTGATAAACGCAAGTGAACATTAAATAATCCATTCATCATCTTAACATCAGGTAAAAAGAAAAACATTATTAACATCAATGTTATCATTATCATCATTATTATCATTATCAGTGATTATTAATATCATTATTATCATTATTATTATCATTATTATTATTATCATCATTATCATTATCATTGTGATTAGCATTATCATTATTATCATTATCAGTGATTATTAATATCATTATTATCATTATTATTATCATTATTATTATCATTATCATTATCATTGTGATTAGCATTATCATTATTATCATTATCAGTGATTATTAATATCATTATTATCATTATTATTATCATTATTATTATCATTATCATTATCATTGTGATTAGCATTATCATTATTATCATTATCAGTGATTATTAATATCATTATTATCATTATTATTATCATTATTATTATTATTATCATCATTATCATTATCATTGTGATTAGCATTATCATTATTATCATTATCAGTGATTATTAATATCATTATTATCATTATTATTATCATTATTATTATTATCATTATCATTATCATTGTGATTAGCATTATCATTATTATTATTATCATTATTATCATCATTGTGATTATTATTATCATTATTATTACTATCATCATTATCATTGTTAAAATTATCATTATTAGAATAAATATCATTATCATCATTATTATTATTATCATCATTATTATTATTATTAATATCATTCTTAGAATAAATATTATTATTATTATCCTTATTACTCCCAAACCCATTTACTGGGGTTCCTGCACTTAGAGGATGAGCTACAATCAGATTGTTAAACTTTTCACTGCTCCTACCATACGTATATTGGTAAAAACTACCACACAGCATCTCTATCATTCCTAACATACACTTTCAATAAGCATTCCGCCAATCCTCAAGTATGTACCTCATCTTAAGCCAATCATACATTGAAAATCCAAACAAACTAATTCACAACACAATCACATCCTTTCTTATGAAATCAAACTCCAGTTCCATCTACTTCAGCCACGTGGCCACACTTCATCTGACGCAAGGCTTTCACCACGTCTTCTCTTTTCACCAAACCACTTGCCATGACTCGCTTCGTATACCACCACGCCCGAAACATTTCACATCTGCCACCCTTTCATCGAACAACAATCAACAGTCCATCAGAATACTTAACTCCTTCACCAATGTTCCCATTTCTCCTCTTCTTTTCCTCCCACTGTTAAAACCTAATTCCATAATTCTTATTTTCCTAGATGTTTGCAGATACCCACTCTTGCCAACCCTCACATGTCTTCTTTTTCAGCCCCCTGCAACTTCCGTTCGACTTCCTACCGTGTACATCCCTACGCCACCTGCACTCCTTCCCTGCAAACAAACTCCATTCATCTCTTTCATCAGCAACGTTAGCTTCCTCATCCATCACTCACTACCCTTCACAACTGTTCATCTCTCATCTTCCACATGCCACAAACTTCTTTTGTACATGTAAACAATTCCTTCCATTCCTCATCCACTCCCATAGTTTCATTTACTCTCAACTTTTGTCATTCTAAACTCAATCTCCCTTCGAATCTCCTCACATAACATAGGCCTCTTTTCCTAAGGTCATTCACTTCAACCATCCTCTCTACACCATATCATTTCCATTTTTCTACAATCCTCTACAAACCTTCACCCTCGCAAGTAATGATCAAACATCCCACTGGTTGCCTCTTTCAGCACATTCACAGCCAAGAGTCTATCCTTTGCAAACCTGTCAATTAGTACATAATCCAACAATACCCGCTTGCTTTCCATCATCCCTACTCACCATCATATTCTAATCACCGGTCAATCCTTGGTACACAACTCCACAAGCTGTTTTCTATTTTCATTCACGTCAGTGCGCATGCCCAGTTACACCATTAACTGCCACATTACCTACTCTCGCATTCAAGTTACCCGGCACTAATCCTTCATCTCCACCATCAGTTTTGCTGATACACACATTCACTTCCTCTTAAAACACTTGCCTCTTCCTAACTATTCTCGCTTCCAAGTAAATAAGCAGTAATGGCCTTCCATTTCTCGTAATTCACTATCATTTTAACCCACATCAATCTGGGATTCACTCCTTACATGTATATTCCATCACATGTTCCCACAACTTCTTATTCAGATATAGTGCTACCCCTTCCTTATCTCTCGCATTCACGTTAACCCCTAACATTACCCTTAAAACATTCTCAAGCCATTCTTACCCTTGAACTCCGTTTCACTCAGAGCCAGAACAGCTAGGTACCTCTCCCCACACCACATACTACCTATCTCTCATTCCTTCTCATCTTGGATACATCTACACACTCTCAGACACCCCAGGCACCCAGGAGGATGAACACCCCTCACGTGTGGGGGAGGAGCGCTACTCACGTGTGGGGGGGGAACCCTCCTCATGTGTATTCATCTAACTTTATGAATGAAAATACAAGGAGGGAGAGGTTTCCGGTCCCTCACTCCCGCCCCTTTTACAAGAACATTCTATAATGCCAAAAAGGAACAGCTAAAATAAATCAAAGTTTGCAAAAATCCTTCGAAAAAGAATTTCCTAAATAAATGTTGTCAATGAATCATCCAAACACCGTAACAAATAATCTCTGACTTAATTCTTAGCAGAGCTAAGATCAGAAACATGTAAAGCTAACATGTTAGTGGAAATGTCAGCTAACACTTGTTTACATTGATGACGTTAGAGATAACATCTCTTCCACTAATTACTCTAGTGATGTTAAATCTACATTGGAAGTCTTCCAGAGGTCTGTTAGTAGCGGGAGACCTGGGTGTGTGGTATGGCGAATAGTTACACGAGTTAGGTGGCTGGGTTGTTTACCTCCTAGTCTCCCAGTCAGACGGTAGACACGCCACCTCGATGATGTGCATTTAGCCTCCCTCCTCACCTCCCGCAGCATCTCTGATACAGCGGGCGAGCGCTTCCTCACTACCTCTGACATTCGTACCCAGGACCCAAGCCCGCTAGACTGAGCAGGTCACCGACTCGGTCGTGCTGTGCAAGGGCCTCGTGTGAACCTCACCCAGCTGTCGTCATATTTACAGAGTAGGAGGCCCTACTGCGCTTGGCTTCACTTAACAGGGAACCCTTGTACCTCGCTGTAGTGTCTCTGGATATATGGGTCACGCAGGAGAGAACCCCCCCCCCCCTTTGCCTGTACCTACCCTGGTGTAGTGAGGCTGGGTGTCGGTACCACTCACTCAACTCCACGAGACCAAATACAAGATTTTCAACACACACACACACACACACAAACAATGCCCTGTAAGTCACTCACATTAGTATTATCTTTCCTCAGTGGAGAGCGGGAGTGAGTCAGAGCCACACTAGATCACATCCTACACGGAGGGAAAACAAAATTAATCATTACTAATTCTGGCCGTGTACCAGCGCTCATCAGGCCCCGCCTTCCGGACCCAGCACATTACCTCGTCCCGTCATTTTGATCACATGATGAAAGCGTCCGTATGTATGTACGTACGTGCATGGAATTGTGCGTCATGCAGGTGGAGTCCTCATGCATTATCATCTGTTATTTCAGGCCTGGAGAGCACAAATAGAACTACCATGACCTTAATTTGTAGTCGTGCTCCGTTAGCTATTTTTTTCGTATATACTGACACAAATGTTGCTGGTTTTGTACCAATATATATATATATATATATATATATATATATATATATATATATATATATATATATATATATATATACACAGGTGTAAGACGGTACACCACGAGTCATCACTGGCCAAGTAGAAATGCAAGTAAAATCTTGTCGAGAACTTTCTCGCTCCGAAGGAGTCCATCATGTCCATGATGGTACGTGAAGTCCTGCCTCAGAGTTGTAGGAAAGCCTATAGAAAGGGTCCTACGCTCATCCTACACACACACACACACACACACACACACACACACACACACACACACACACACACACACTTCCCAGAAGAGAGAATGCTTGCGTTATCTTTCCTGAAGGAAGACAAAGGAAAAGAAAAAACACTAGTTCTAAAACTGGCGAGCGTCCCTTGGGTCGAGCGGGTCCTGTGTGTGGCTTGGTGTCTGAGACGTGGGTGGCTCTGGAATCATCTCTGTCAAGGAAACATGTCCATCTCGAACCTCTCTAGAAAATGAGAGGAAGTCTCTGTACAATGATAAATCTATCTTGTATATACGCGTTATAAACCTCCAGGCGGAAGAAACCCTTAACATTTGACCAGGACTCCCACTCTACTACAACCGGCGAACTCAAATCTGGGTCAGGTGGAAGTTTCCAAAACAGGTTGTGCATTACGGTGATATGAAGTGCCTCCATCGTGCTGGGTTCTATAAGCAGGAAAACGATCGCAGGAAATGAAAAAAGAAAAAAAAACAAATCTGAAAAACTTCAGAAAGAGAACTTGGGCGGAGTTGGGTTTCTGAGGCGGTAAATTGCAGCAGGTCCCTCCCGCCCGCCCGCCACTCGGGAAGATCCTGTGAAAATCTGCATTTCCAGGGGACACTTGTGCCCAGACGAGACGAAGACGGGGGGAGTGAAGATGGCGCACATCTGATAGTCAAGTATAGTGCTGAGTCGCCAGCACAGGAGTGCGCTTGGTTATCTGACGAAGTCAGGAATTTGTCCATAAAAAGAAAGTATATACGAGACAAGACTGAACCATGACAGACAGGGATGTAGATACGACAAGAGGGAGAAGCTGATCTGTCAACAGTTATGGAGATAGACCAGTCAGGGAGGAGGAGGAGGAGGAGGAGGAGGAGGAGAGGACAAAATGGAAGGAGGAAAGCTAATAAAAGAGGACATCTTGGAGGTCAGTCCCCAATGCTTCCGGGTTATCAAAAGCTCCACACTGACTACCACGGACAACGCTGCCAGGGTCAACACACTCACTGAGGTAGATGTCATGTTGAAGACAGACCGAGTGACTCCAGGTGTCACGGGTAATGGTGACTTGGTTATAATGACAAGGTTACTATGGTCATTCCTCTTCCAAGGCAGGCTGAAACAATACATATTTCCAAGAGGGGGGAAAAAGATCTATCATTAACTAAACTGTACATCAAAACACTTGGCTTTCATAATACAAACATCTTACCAGTCTTTGTATTCTGCACCCAATAAAATATTAACGAAATTAATCCTATCTAAACATTGTCAATAAATAATTTACGATTATGCATTACTACTTATTAATGGAGAAAGTAATGTCTCGTCAAAAACTCATACTGCGTCCACAGATGCATTACTCTGCTCCTAAATCCATAAAAATTATAAACTTAGCTACGTCTCTGTTGTATATCAACTGACTGTTATACTTCTTTCTTGTCTCTCCCCTGATGTGATCATTACACGAAAGTGCACTTGGGAACTTACCGTGTTTCATTTCCCCGCGGACAAAAACGTGTATACACACACACACACACACACACACATATATATATATATATATATATATATATATATATATATATATATATATATATATATATATATATATATATACTGTATAATAAAGACTTCATTCATAACCTTTTCCTTGATGATGTACGTTTGACAATTTGGTGGGTCAGGTCAGGTCAGTCAGTCCTGGAGTGTCAGAGTAGCGACCAGAAGCAAGACAAGGTTCAGCTGACACACTTCCTCCCTCTACCATCCTCTCACACACAAGTCAGAAGCAGATTTCAATATTTGTTACAAGCCCCTGTAGAACCTCCCCTTCACCCTACTTTTGTCAATGATGTCATTCCAACCTAAAGTAGTCCCCCCCCTCAGAGGACACTGCTGCTCAACCTACAACACCATTATTATTATTATTATTGCTCAACCTACAACAACCCCACAGGATCCGGACACACGTGACAGCAACAGTCAAAGGTTTCCTCAAGCAGGTGGTGGAGGGGCCACTGCCTCCACAACCCAACCTATACCACAGCAGCAAGCGAGGATCCCATCACACTACACAACCCGACTAAGAGAAAATGTTCAATAAATAAACGTCCCCTCACACCGCAGGTGCAGTAGCCTAGTCAGTGCTTTAAAGGGCTTCGCTTCCACACCATCGATTGACGGCAGCCCACACCTCCCGGGCTCTGCCTGCTGCACTTCTCTTTGTTTCCTTTCCCCACACACGACCACAGCACCACCACCCGCGGCTCACCTGCACCCTTCTTGGTCTCTCCCTCCTTACAACACACACAACACACACACACACACACACACACACACACGTA
The DNA here is from genome assembly GCF_036320965.1 of Panulirus ornatus. Classification (NCBI taxonomy): domain Eukaryota; kingdom Metazoa; phylum Arthropoda; class Malacostraca; order Decapoda; family Palinuridae; genus Panulirus; species Panulirus ornatus. Next base: position 19,240,455 of record NC_092253.1, read on the forward strand.
CACATGTCTCATGGCAAAGAGAGAACTAGTGGAGGAGGTAAAGAGGAGCCAGCAGAGGTCCCCCATGCCTGGCCTTGTGTGGACCTTAAAGTTGGCAGCGCTAAGACCGGGGGAGTTCAGGGCGCGGGGTCACAGGGGACGTGGGTCCACCCTGACGAAGCAGGCCAGGACACCGGCGCTGCTGGCCCCCCCTCCCTCCCTCACCCTCCATCGCCGCTTGTTACAGCCCCAGGTCATCACAAGCCCTGCTGGTGTGCGCGCGAAAGGAACCAACTGTAACAACGGATTGCACGACACACGAGAAGCTGGACACCTTCCCTAACCTGCACTGGTCATCAGAGGTGAGTTCCCTCCCTCATGTCTCCATAAAAATTGGACGATATCCAGCCCCCTCACCAAGACCTTCCATGACACCACCCAACTGTTCTGCGGCAGCACCCGTCTTCCTGGAACTGGACACAAACTCTGCCTCGTTCATTATGTTCCAGTGGGTTTATCAAGAATGCTGACCATGGAGGACATGGGTCTTCAAGGTATGTTATATATGGATAACATGGTCTAGCTAGATATGATGTACATAGATAACAGGGATTACAAAACAATGCTACACAAAGATAATATGGTTTATCATGATATACTGTATATAATAATAACATGAACTCTAATTAACTGCTCCTGGATCTGTGTGTGTGTGTGTGTGTGTGTGTGTGTGTGTGTGTGTGTGTGTGTGTGTGTATGTACGGTAAAATGTTACCTAATAATACGGCAGTCCGGGTAAGCCGGTACCATGTAGCGGTCTGTATACGCCTTCATTGCAGCGTTCCAGTACGCTGGAAAACCTTTTTCCTCTGTAAGTTGGCTGTCTTGCTGGAGACTGGGGTGTAACTCATCATAAACTCTGGCGTTCAAGCGATTCCAGAAATGGTCTTTCCCTTGGCTCACTAGGAAATCAGACGGTCAGAGCGATCGCTAATGAGGGAGAGAAGAAAACAGACGAAAATAATAAAAGTTTGCTTTAAAGAGTCAGTCATATTACCGACTGACGAGACTAGTTAGTGTACACACAGGTCAGCAGTAAGAGGTAGGGGGGGTCGCGTGGCTGGAGCTGTGACAGTAACGATAACAGAAATCAATGTCTTCCATTCACACTGCTGGAACCCAGCCAGTCTCCGCTCTGATCCCCGTACTGACGAATCACAAACTTACATGGCTCACCCTCCAGCCAGCCAGCCAGCCACCCACCCATCTTCTACCTCCCACTCCCAACAAAGTAGTCTTCCTTATGAGGAATTAACACAAGATTCAGAGGATTCTGGTGCATTCATCTCGCACACCACACACAACTAACTGGCTGTCAAAATATTCCATGGAATTAACCGATGGAGAAATATCTGGAGTCTTAGCCTCGTGTGGAAGGAGCTACCTTGCTGAGAATCTCCAGCTGGCACTGTTGGCCTGATGTATCACTACCAGGCACCAACGCTGGAGCTACCACGAAGCTCTGTCCTGTCATGTGAACCTACTGGATGACCGATGGATGACTCTTGAGGAGATGAAGGATAACCGGAGGTCTGAATCCCTTTTGGTGGATCACTACCTGAAGATGAAGACCCAAACCTTAAGAACTCAGAACAGCGAGGCAGGTTGTGGCATCAGCCACACTTTCCTTCATAACTCGAACTATATATGGAAAGGTCGAGTATGAGAAACGGTTCACTCGAGTATGAGAAGCGGTTCACACGGCCACAGATCAACCGTTCGCCAAGGAATAAAGTCAAGGTTCCCAACCATCAGTAGACACCTCCTGCTCGTAACTGGAAATGTTAGTTACCATGTACTCAAACCATCGTCAGTTACCATGTACTCAAACTATCGTCAGTTACCATGTACTCAAACTATCGTCAGTTACCATGTACTCAAACTATCGTCAGTTACCATGTACTCAAACTATCGTCAGTTACCATGTACTCAAACTATCGTCAGTTACCATGTACTCAAACTATCGTCAGTTACCATGTACTCAAACTATCGTCAGTTACCATGTACTCAAACTATCGTCAGTTACCATGTACTCAAACTATCGTCAGTTACCATGTACTCAAACTATCGTCAGTTACCATGTACTCAAACTATCGTCAGTTACCATGTACTCAAACTATCGTCAGTTACCATGTACTCAAACTATCGTCAGTTACCATGTACTCAAACTATCGTCAGTTACCATGTACTCAAACTATCGTCAGTTACCATGTACTCAAACTATCGTCAGTTACCATGTACTCAAACTATCGTCAGTTATCATGTACTCAAACTATCGTCAGTTACCATGTACTCAAACTATCGTCAGTTACCATGTACTCAAGAGATGAAAACGTGTTGAATAAAGATTCTGAATGAGGAGAAACTCTTAAAACTCATTCGAGATACATTGCCTGCAGACAGAGCGGAACCAGCTGAGGGCAGGGTCATGACAAACATGACGTCTTTCCAGTAAGAGGATGACAGTGAGACGTTACCCAGCCAGTGCAGCGTATGTGTTGCTACACCCAAGCCTCAGCCACGAACATAACGACCCGGTCGAAGCCACGTCTCGAGCGCGGAAAGAAGAGGCACAACATAGAATGGAAAATTAATAACATAAGAACAAACGAGAGAAAATGTTAAGAGCTAAAACTCGGAGAGTTCCATTATGGTGTAGGTAAGATAAATATATAAAGTCTTGCCCGGTAGTTTGGTGTTTACGAAGAAGAAAATACATCCAATGATCCTAACGTGAGCGGTGGACGACAGTCTGGTTACCACTGGAACACTCCCTGGTCAGTAGGGTAGTACTGCCCCGGCTGGCTACTGTCTACAACCACTGGAACACTCCCTGGTCAGTAGGGTAGTACTGCCCCGGCTGGCTACTGTCTACAACCACTGGAACACTCCCTGGTCAGTAGGGTAGTACTGCCCCGGCTGGCTACTGTCTACAACCACTGGAACACTCCCTGGTCAGTAGGGTAGTACTGCCCCGGCTGGCTACTGTCTACAACCACTGGAACACTCCCTGGTCAGTAGGGTAGTACTGCCCCGGCTGGCTACTGTCTACAACCTACTGACACGAAGGGTCACTAATACATCAACATGACATAATTACTCGTTCGAAATTAACACCATGACAGTCACTTCAGTGGTATGGATGTCATGACAGTCACTTCAGTGGTATGGAGGTCATGACAGTCACTACAGTGGTATGGAGGTCATGACAGTCACTACAGTGGTATGGAGGTCATGACAGTCACTTCAGTGGTATGGAGGTCATGACAGTCACTACAGTGGTATGGAGGTCATGACAGTCACTACAGTGGTATGGAGGTCATGACAGTCACTACAGTGGTATGGAGGTCATGACAGTCACTTCAGTGGTATGGAGGTCATGACAGTCACTACAGTGGTATGGAGGTATAATGGTGTGGGTGGCCATAATGATGGTGTGGGTGGCCAGAATATAATGGTGTGGGTGGCCAGAATATAATGGTGTGGGTGGCCAGAATATAATGGTGTGGGTGGCCATAATGATGGTGTGGGTGGCCAGAATATAATGGTGTGGGTGGTCAAAGTGATGATACACGTGTCCAGGAAGATGGTGTGGTGCGTTACCAATTGTCACAAGAGATGCATTGCACGTTCAACGTTACTAGATGAATGGCGAGCTTATTGAATGTCCACAGACAGTACAGAGGTGTTCACTTCCTTCTCTATGCGTCTGCACCACAGCGTTCTCCACACTCGATGTGAGACGCCACATACATTGCCCGGTTCATGGCAGGCTACAAGGAACCCTCCTGTTTGCTATGGTAACCACACTCACTGTCTGAAGTTGGGAGCAGCGTCCCGACTTGGCACTAGGCCAGCACTGTTCGCCGTCTGCAGCGCCTCCCAGGACCTGGCCCTCTGCTGTGGCCTCCACCAACGCATGCAGCACCTCCCAGGACCTGGCCCTCTGCTGCTTCTGCTGCTGTTAATGTTACCACCCTCCAACATGTACGTCTCTACAATATTCGTTTATGTTCATCTTCATGATATAACCAATCAGAAAGCACGTCAACAACTGAACCAGTCTTGACTCACTACCCGCCACCACAAAGCTGTCTGGAAGGTGGCAACTGCGAGCGGTCTTGTGTGGTGTGGTGGTGGAGCAGCAGTGGTATGTGGCGCAGTGTGGTGCGGTGATGAAGCTGTGCTGTGAGGTACAGTGTGATGTGGTGTGGTGATGGAGCTGTGGTGTGAGGTACAGTGTGATGTGGTGTGGTGGTGGAGCTATGGTACGTGGTATAGTGTGGTGTGGTGGTGGAGCTGTGGTGTGAGGTACAGTGAGGTATGGTGGTGGAGCTGTGGTGTGTGGTACAGTGTGGTGTGTTGTGGTGTTGGAGTGTGGGGCCCCCAGCGACCACTGTAAGGTAGGACAGGTATTGGACACAAGTTTTCTCGTCCCAGCCCTACAGCACACACTGCAACACTTTAAT